>NW_008653268.1:0-3949 GCF_000695815.1 Acanthisitta chloris
AACACCCCCAGCGCTCCCAGCCGGGCTCCAGGTCTGAGCTGCTCCAGCCCTTAGTACATTTCCATGTTCTCTGGGCTCCCCAGCAGCTCTGTGTCTTCCTGCTGTTGGGACATTGGGATCAGGGACATGGAGCTGCTCAGCCCCTCAAGTGGAAGCTGTTTCCTCAGAGAACGCAGCATGTCCTGGGAATGCAGTGAGGGGATTAGGCTTTTGTATTGTAATAAATAAAAGCTACACTTTTATTCCTGGTCAGATCTGTTACAACTTGCCGAAAGAAGCTGTAGCCAGTGGGGTCAGTCCCTTCTTCCAGGAAAGAAGTGATGGGATGAGAGGACACAGTCTTAAACAGTGCCAGGGTAAGTTAGGTTGAGCATTAGGAGGAATTTCTTCCCAGAAAGGGTGATTAGACACTGGAATGTGCTGCCCAGGGAGATGGAGGAGTCCCCAGCCCCAGAGGTGTCCAAGGAGCAACTGGATGTGGCACTTGGTGCCATGGTCTAGCTTACAAGGTGGTGTTAGGTCATAGGTTGGATTTGATGGCCTCAGAGGTATTTTCCAACCTAAATGATGATGGGATTCTGTAAATTCGCTGTGACACCAAGTCTCACAGGGCACAGGACACAGACATGGAACTTGGAACCAGCTCCCACACTTGGGTCATGGCCAGAGCTTCTCCCACAGCGGGAGGGAACACAGATCACAGCAAACTCATGTGTCCAAGTCATTCCTGACACAGAGACTTTGCTTTTATTCTCTCTGGTGGCACTGACTGACAGCTCTGCACGGCTGTGGCCAAGCCCCTAGGATGGAAGGGTTTTGCAGAGAGCTCCTGGGCACAGCACACACCCAGCACACTCTCAATCCTGCCAGCTGCAGACGGTGTGGGGAGGATGCGGGAGACACAGAAAGGATCAGGTTTTCCCCTAAAAGAATGAAACCTCACCATATTTAAGGAATAAATTGTGGGATTGATTCCTCTCGGGGACACAGCACACCCTGTGCAGTGCCTGCCAGCTGTGACCGTGGTGCCACGGTGTACACATCCCTGTCTCACTCCCACCCGATTCCACACCAGCGCTTGCACTCTGGCACTGATCGCTGCTGCACTGGAGGCCCATTAATCTGCCAAGCTGCTCTCTGCAGATGGCAGTGCAGATTCACATTCCACAGCCAGCGCTGCAGATTTCACCTCCCTGCAAAGCTGCACAGCAACAGGGTTGGAGTCTGCCCTGTCCACCTTGTTCTTTCTGCCCGCACCTGCTCCGTGCCAGCCCGGAGGCTGCAAGCCAGGAAATGTGTGTTTACACTATGAACGTGACAGATCTGAGCTCACAACTACACCTGAGTTTATTTTGTTTAATTTATACCTGCATTTCACACACTTTGGTTTGTACCAACCTGTGAGTCTGCTCAGAAATCTCTCTTCATGCAGTTGTTTGGCCAGTTGATGGGGGTGACAGAAATGACACACACCAATGAAAAGAACAGGCTTATTTTACCATTGGTGTTTAAAATAAACAGGAAAAAGAATAATACAGTTGCGTATATGGTTAGCTTGCAAAGCCCTAATTCAAGCAGCACAGACTGTAAATAAAATGAGTGAGGTAATGCACCTAATCATTACTACAACAGGAAAGAATAGTGATTAAGAAAGATCCATCACCAATTGCCCCAGTGCTTTCCCCATCCCCCAGACCCGCAGTCGCTGAGGAGCCCCTGGGTGCAGCGAGGGTTCCCAGAACCTTTCCTGGCAACTGGGAAATCCTACACAGTGTGTCGGAGCTGAGGCGTCCAAAGTCACTGTGAGAGGCTCCAGATTTTATAGGCCAAATCAACAGGCTAAAAATAACCTGTATTACCACATCTGGTGGTACCCGAGGCTGGGGCTTGGCCAGAGCCCAGGACACAGTTGGTGGAGTTTTCTAAAGTATTTTGCAGATAGCTGCATGGCCTTGGTGCCTCCTTGGCAGAAGACCATGTGAAAGTTATCAGTCCAGATTTCCCAAAATATAGTGCAAGCAGCTTCATGGCCTTGGAGGTTCCTTGGCATAGGCATACAAAAGTTATCAGTGTTTCAGTCATCTTGTTTATCCATAACAACAGCTAGCATGAGGAGTTTGCTAAAGCTGTATCTATGATTAGCAGGTTACCCAACTAACACAATCACAAGATGGTCAGGATTCATTTCTAAGTCAATTTTGGCTTGGGCCTAATGTCCAAGCCTTAGCATTTCAGTAGTGCTCAGTGGTGTTTTCCCCTCTCCCATTCCAGCTGTTTCTGTTGGAATTTGTGTGATTTCCCAGAGTTTGGGGTCAGAACTGGCTCCTGCATGTTCTTTTGCGTCTTCCTATGCATATCTGGGAGCTGAGGCAGTACCAGGAAGTTTTCTTTCTCCAACTGACTTGCCATTTAATTTCAGCCATGTTCCAGGCCCTGTAATCCTGTCCTAGTCTGTTCTTTTCCTGGTTGGAAAGGTATTCCTGCTCTGTTTTCCTAGCTGGAATCTTGCACTGTGTTGTGATGACAGCAGCTCAGCCTCTGACCAGGATGTTGGCTGGTCCTTGGCTTCTGTGGCTGTGAGCTCACCATGGCAGGGTGGGAAAGAGATCCACTCCCTGAGGCACACTGTGTAGTTCTCATCCTGAAACACACTGCAAGCAGAAAAACTGAAGTTTTAAACCTTGCACCTATCATGGAGAAAGTGAAGGATGCAAAGAAGAACACTTATTTGGTATTTATTAGGTACCAAATATATTTTTTTTTATGTGTTATATATATATACACACATATATATATACTCCTTCCATATATATAGACCTTATATATATATATATCGAGAGAGAGAGAGAGAGAGAGAGAGAGAGAGAGGGGTCTTCCAGGTCTTTCTATGTATCCTTTCCATTTTCTGCTGCTGATATTAATATAGTCTATGGTTACTTGACAGAAGAATAGTAATAAAACAGCTAACTCCTATATTCATTAAGACAATCAAGGAGAAGTCTTGCAGTCAGCAGTTACGGATTGTTTTCGTGCACCACAGAGAAGAAAAGCTGATTTAATTGAATTAATTTTCTGTTGGCATTACCAGGATGCCATAAAAATGTGCAGGGGTTTGAAAAATTGTGGTGGTTCTGGAAGGTGTTAACATTGCCTTTAACAAGGAGGAACAGTTAGCAGTGGTGGTGACTGCAGAGGAGTGTGAGCTGCAGCCTGAGAGCCTTTACCAGCAAAGAAAACGTGCAAAATAACCTCAGAAACTATGAACCTGCTGGTTCAACCCTGGTGCCATTACAGCCTGGGACAGAGCTTCCTCCTCGCTGGGTTTTGCTGATGAAATCCATAATGTATGTTTGATTTTCTTCCTCCCTTCAGACGTTCCACTCTGCAAAGGAACTGCTGATGATTTACTTCCCTCTTTTGGTTCCTGCTGCGAAGTTGCAACGTTGAGGAGCCCCAAATGTGGTATTTTTAGAATCAGTGTTGTGTCCTTACTGCCGTGGAACTTTTATCAGTTACAGCAATAAAACCTCTGAGATGTTCCAGTCCAGTATTTTGATGCCTTTGGAACCCAAAGGTTTTAAAATGAAAGATAAATTTAACTGTATTAATTTTTTTCTGCATAATTAAACTCAAAGATAAGACCCTGATTTAATAACCTATTCAGCATTGCAGAGAACTGGTGATTTCAAAGGTCTCTAATGAAATATTCCATTATATTTCAGCAGCAGAACGAACCTTTTTTTTCATGTACTACAAGTTTGTTGTTCTTAGCAAACATTCTGAACACAGAACTGGAACTGTCCCAGACTTCTAGTATACACTTAGAAAGGGATTAGCACACTCCATCTGTTGGTATGCTGAGCAACTGTCCAAGTGAGCAGCATTTCCATGGAGATTTGTAAAACTACAGTGGAAAGAGGGAAACAGCTCTGGCAGGACAGTTCTGGGG
>NW_008653268.1:3966-7284 GCF_000695815.1 Acanthisitta chloris
CAGTATTCCCGACCTTGCCCAGCTGCTGAGTGGGTCAATGCTTAAAGCACCTTTGTCTGGCAAAGTGGCCACCACCTCCTTACCTCAGAGCTGTGGCTGGTGGCATTTTGGCTGCTCATTTGCAAGAAGAACAGTATAAATACTTTGTTTGCATTTCAGCATATTTGATGAGTACCCACAAGTGGTCATTTCTTAGGCAACGAGAGACAGCATGAGACCCAGCTGCTGAGTGGGTCAATGCTTAAAGCACCTTTGTCTGGCAAAGTGGCCACCACCTCCTTACCTCAGAGCTGTGGCTGGTGGCATTTTGGCTGCTCATTTGCAAGAAGAACAGTATAAATACTTTGTTTGCATTTCAGCATATTTGATGAGTACCCACAAGTGGTCATTTCTTAGGCAACGAGAGACAGCATGAGAGGAAATGGCCTCAAGCTGTGCCAGGGGAGGTTCAGGTTGGACATCAGGAGGAATTTCTTCCTGGCTGTCAGGCACTGGAATGTGCTGCCCAGGGTGGTGGTAGAGTCACATCCCTGGAGGTGTTTAAGGAACGACTGGAAGTGGCACTCAGTGCCATGGTCTAGCTCACAAGGTGGTGATGGGTCACAAGTTGAACTCGTGGTCTTGGAGGTCTTTTCCAACCTCAATGATTCTGTGATTCTGTGTGATTTCAGAGCATATTTCTGAGACCTTTTAGGGGTGGGATGTCATGCAGTCACAGCCTGGACTTCCCTCAGCTTGAGGAACATATTTAATTCAACTCAGCACAGTTTGCCTCAAAACCGGCACTATAAGTAGATACTCAAATGAGTGTGTGCTCCTGCACCAGGCAAGGCCTTTCCTCCTCTTAACCAACCCAGCAAAGAGCAAGAGGACACGCAGTGATGTATCCTGGCATTCTCCTGCTTGCATTACTCTGCTTGTTCTCAGCAGCTGCTGCCACCTCGGAGTAACTGTGTGACTTCCCTGACAACTCTTCCTTCACTTGAGATTTTATCAGAGCTCATTACAACAAAAAGGGAGATAAAACAATGTTTTGAGGTTTGCTAAGAGCATCTGTCTTGGAGGAGATTGAATGTCTTTTAAGGGTAAAATGATCTGTCTTGTCAAAGCTACAAATAGCTGTGTTCTTCCACCGCTCTCAGGAAGCTCAGGTGCCACTTCTCTCATGTTGTTCCAGAGAAAGCATGGAGAAGCAGCTGCTCCTGGTAGTGAGGAAGCAGAAACAGGAGTGAAAAAAGACATAGAAGTTCATATCTTCACATCCATGCACACGTGTGCCTGGACACACATGTACACGTTCCAAACACACTTTGGAACGAAGCAATGTGTGTTAACAAGTACAATTCTGTGCTGCTGCTTTTCCCTCCCTTATCTCAGTTGGTTTGTTGGGACTGCACAACTGCACAGACATCCCTGTGACACATCAAGGCATCACTGGAGCCAGGATGATGAGGGGAGCTGTGGAGTGGGAGGTCAGGCAGGCAGCCCTGAGTTCACCTCCTCCTCTGAGCACATCCTTGGGCAAGGAGTTGTTTCCAAGGGATTCAGGGCAACATGCAGTGGGAATTACAGCTGTGCAATCCCGTCTGGATACTTAGGGGGGAAGAGAAGTATGGAGGGAAAGCTGGAGATAAAACAGAAGTGGTGGGGACAGAAGAAGGGCTCAATGGATTGTGATTCCTGGGTCAGGGTAAGGAATCTTGGCAGAGGTACACAGAAGGCACAGAACCACTGTCTAGTCCTGGTTTTGATTCATGAGTGACTCAGCTACATTTCCCCATCCCTAATAAAGTGTAACTTTGCCTGCAGAAGCAAATTAAGGGCTGTTGACTTCCAAGGAAGATGTTTGCTTTCCCTCTGAAGGGTGAACATGGCACTTGAGCAGCTGGAGAAGAAGGTGCAGTGGAATGAAATGGAGTTATGTTTATTTATGGACACCTGAGGTTTGGAAATCTTTCTGAGGATAAGTTCTTTGGAGGGAGGGATCAGAATCAATCTCCTAGAACACGCTGCTGTATGAAAACCAACCAGGGAACAGCTGGGATTGCCTCACCAAATGCCAGCCCAAAGAGCAGACCTGCCTCCAGGGAGTTGGGATTGGCTGGAAGCTGCATCCCAGGCCAGGAGCAGGGAGCACATCTGTTCCTGGGAAGCAGCTGGGCAGGCTCAGTGCAGTCTGGCATTTGGAAGAAGGTGCTTTCTCCCTGTGGCATTCCAGAGAAGAAAGTTTGTTTTCATTTCCAATAGCAACTCCAAGGGGCCAAGGGACTCCTGTAACAGCAAATGACATTTCCAGCAAGGATAAAACCACAGCTGCTGGCAGGAGCTCCCATAGCTTACTGTGGGTAATCACTGAGAAAAGACACAGCATTGATTTGGGCTGATTTTTGCAGGGAACTGTCTGGGAATGAGCACTGGGAACAGCTTTGTGTGGAGCTTCAGAGAGGAACTGCCTGGCAGTGAAGCTGGCACAGAGCTTCCAGAGCTTCTGGGGATGCAATCCAGGTTGGTCTGGGGGATAAGAATGCCACTTTTCCCTCGAGCAGGAGTTGTTTAGGAGGGGGAAAGCATTGCTGTGGATTGCCCTGGAAAGGGATGAGCTCCAGAGCAGCAGAGCTGCAGCCAGGTCCCTGCAGCAGCTGTGGAAGGAGGCAATCTAAGTGGCAAAGAGTGGGGCAAAAAGAAAGATATTTCCTATAGTATAGGATTTCTCTCCAATAAATATCCTTGGAGATGGGGTATCTGTGGCCATGGAGTGGGTGGAGGAAGCTTCAGGCATTCCCCGCTCCCAGAGGGAAAGGTTCCATGTGCTGGGAAAAGCTCAGCCAGAAAGCAAATGCTTTAACACAGGGAGCTGTGGTTGGTTCTGTTGCCTCACGCTGTGGTTGTGGTTTCACAAAACATCCACCTCAATCGCTGTTTATTTGTTGCTGGGGAGGAAAATAATAATTTAAATTTAACTCTGCTAAATATACATGAGATGTCCTGGGACAGAGAAAAGACTTCTGTAGCTGGAGGGAGTGTTGCTGTGCCAGATTTCAGAGGCTTTACTACAGCCAATAACGTTCCTGGAGCAGCTTAGTTGGAAGCATTTTTAGAACACTTTTTTTTAGGCAAGACAAATACAGCCATTGCCTCCAGGAGTGTGTGGGTTTACTCGGGAAGTCACACCTGGTGTGTCTGTGTGTGCTGATTGTCACTGGATTTATTTGTGGGAATTAGAGAGTCCAGGATGGTACAAGGTGCAGATCATGCCTTAAAATTTAGAAGAAATGTATCAAAATGTGTGTCTGGGCTCACTTTCCCTGGATGGCTATG
>NW_008653269.1:0-1488 GCF_000695815.1 Acanthisitta chloris
GAGTCTAGAGGTTTTTCTTAGCTCTTTAAGGGAATAATATGAATGTTTTGAGTCAGTGCACATTAGAATGAAACTGTACTACTGAAGGTATACAATGCAGTGGCTCTTGAATAACTTTTCAAGATGCAGACATGTAAAATATGCCATTTTCTTCAAAGACCTTGTTACTTAATTAATTTTGTTGATGAAAAATACAAGCAGAAGATGATTGTCACAAATGTATACAGTGTAAATGATCAACATTATGTAATACCAATTTTTTAAATTTTCTAACATACTAAACCCTGCTAAATGCACTATGGACACTTCTAAAAAGCAAATTTTATTATGGCATCTTTGTCAGAGTTGGAGAAAGATAAAAAAAATTAGAAGTCTTATTTATGTCTTTTTATCCCTTAACTAATAAAACATATTATTTTGAAACTCAGCAAACTAGGTCTTCTGTAAAGTAGTTGTCTTGCAATAATGTTCACTGTGGTATATAGTAGCTAACTGTCCTGTGTCCTTTGTGATACTGCTTTTCTTTTGAGTTTAGTTTTGCAGCGAACACTTGAAAATTTGTCTAGCACTCTGAAAATTTCAGACTTTTTTATCTGAAAGAAATAGAAGGGTGGTGGTTTGTTTTTGGTTTTTGTTTTTTTTTTTTTAATTCTCAAAACTTTGAAAATTGCCTTCTGGAATTCTGCATGTCAAGAAAGAACTTGCTCACTGCAGGTGGCAGAAATAGATCTTTACTAATGTGCATTAATTAAATTGATGTCACAAAGCAATGTTATTTTTATGATTTTAAGAAATTGCTTTATTAATGTAAATTGTGTTTCAAATAGAATTCTTAACCATGTTTAATGGAGTTAAAACTCTAACTTCTAAAGAACTTTTTTTAACATACCTGATGTCATATTTAGGAGTATTTTCTGGATGGGATGGTTGTCATTAATCTGAGTTCTGTGAAACAGTGCCCACATACACCCACCCATATAAAGTTACTGAGTTTCAGTGGAAGTGGATGTTTGTGTTTCCCAGGAGTGCTCCATTTTCTGCCTTGCTTGCACTAATACTGTGATGGAATGACTGCATTGCAAGTATTACAAAGCAATGTAATTCTATGACATGAAAGATCTTTACAGTTCTGTGGTAGTGCTAAAGAAGTCTTAAAATGCCAATATTATACACTGTTTTCCACTTCCTCTCTGGTACTTTTGAAAGACACCTCTTCCCTGGAACATCTCCTCAGCCAGGGTAAATTAAGTGCAGTTGCTGTTCCCTTTGCCTGTGTCAGACCCTTAATTTTAGGGAGAATGGTAAGGGAGATTGCAGGCATAGCATAACAGTGATCATAGAGCATTTCTATTAGCCTTCTCTTTATATATGTGTATGTTTAAAAAGTGTACTCTGACGTGCACCCAGTGTTTGTTGTGGCTTCAAAACATGATGGATGTCAAAGTTGCCTAAGCAGCAAAGTTGTTGCACTCCTTTTATTCATTGTTG
>NW_008653269.1:1510-8614 GCF_000695815.1 Acanthisitta chloris
TTCAAATCTGAATCTCAGACAGGAATCTGAGAGTCAGGTCCAGCAGAGTGCAGATCAGCAGGAGAACCAATGAGTTATTTAAAAAATAAATTCTGTAGCTTTTGGTAATGCTTTTCATAAAGTTCTTCCACATTGGAGTTTTGTATTCTAAGATAGTAATTTTTTCCCATCAATGTTCATCAACTTCAGAGGAAAAAAACCTGGACTTTTCTTCTTTCTTTTTTTCAGGAAGCTTTTTGGGCACTCCTGGGAGCATAAAGTCATCTTCTGGAAGTTCAGTTCAGTCTCCCCAGGACTTTTTGAGTTTTACAGACACAGATCTTCGAAGTGACAGTTTCACACATTCTCAACAGGCTTCCTCAACCAAAGATGTACATAAAGGAGAGGCTGGGAGTCAAGAGGGGAGTGTCAACTGTTTCACTTCCCTAATTGGTCTCCCTTCATCAGCGGCTGTTTCCCAATCTAAAAACTTTGACAGCTCACCTGGAGACATAGGTAATGCAAGCCTTACTTCTACAGCATACAAACGAGCTCAAACTTCTGGAATAGAAGAAGAAACTGTAACAGAGAAGAAACGTAAAGGAAATAAGCAAAGTAAACATGGGCCTGGGAGACCCAAAGGAAATAAAAGTCAAGAAAGTCTTTCCCATCTTTCAGTTTCTTCTGCTTCCCCAACTTCATCTGTGGCATCTGCTGCAGGAAGTGTGACAAGCTCTGGTCTTCAAAAATCTCCAACTTTGCTCAGGAATGGAAGTTTACAAAGTCTTAGTGTTGGTTCATCTCCAGTGGGTTCAGGTAGGCATTTACTGGATTTGTTTTCTTACCTTAAAATATGTTTTTACTATTTTAGCTGTAATTCTGAGTATGCTTTTCAAGAACAGAGTATCATTTAAAGTACCATGAAAGTCACATTGGGAAAACAAGTAAAAATTAGAATGAGATTGTCGGAAGAGTAAGTTTTGCTCCATGTATAGGTGCCACTGTCTGTAGGTGGCTGTAGTAGGTTGACCCGTGTATTGACCTATAGGCTATATAAATGCAGGATTTGGAGTTCTAGGGGGTGAAGTAAGTTGCATGAAAATAGGTCCTTTGGAAATCACACGTGATGGGTTTAGCTAAAATAAGTGATAGATAATACAGACTATACTGTCTGTATGTTCTGTTGCATAGAGAAAACAAAATTGGTACTCAGGCATGTCAGCTGTGCTATGTCCCTCAATTATTTTTTCCCAATTTAGCTTAACTAAAAATCAAAATATCTTCATGGAAAATTACCAGTTTAAACATGTAAAAGTATATTCTAAATCTGGACCCCTGTGCAGCTGGATGACATTTCCATATCCTTCGTGCTTTTTAGCAATTGAAATTGGCTGGTTTGTTCTTCCTCTGTTCTAAATGTTATGTGCATCTGGGGCTGTGAGAAGCTTTCTGTTCCCAGTAAACCTGTGTGTGGAATGGCCTAGCAGAATACTGTATCTCCAGAAGTCTTTGTTGCTCTGAAGTTTCTTTCAAAGCTTTTGTGTTTGGATAGAAAAACAAAACAACAAACTACCTCGCTTTTGAAACTTTGAAATTTTGTCCTTTTTTTGTTGTTCCAGCAGATTTTTTGCTTATTTTTTTTTTACTTTGGGGGAAAAGAGAGATGGAACTTGAATATTTGATTGTGGGCAGGGTTTTATGCTTTTTATATTGTATATTTTCACCCTACAAGCAAGAGATACTTTTAAAATATACATCCTTCAAGAAACAAACTTTGTATTTCTTTCAGAACAAGGCAGGTACTTAAAAACTCATCTCAAAACCACATTGTTTTAAATCTGTTAGATATAGGCAAATGATTATTTTTATTATGGGTAGTAATGGCAATAGCAGTGGCAACTGTATCAAAAAAATATTTTTCCTGTCTTGAAATCAGCAGGGACAAATGGTGTGTGACAAAACTTTATAGTTCACTGTTTATTTTCTTGTTTAAAATGCAGTTTTAAAAACATGTTCACCACGTATCTGTTGTGAGCAGAGACCATCTAACAAATTTACATCAGTGTTCTGATTATTATAGTATGAGCTTTCTTAGTCCTTTACAATCCCTTTGAGGTGGATTATGTATTGTTGTAGTTGGCGTAACAGATAGAAGTACAAGGTCTTGGTTTGAAGTGAATGACCCGTGTTTCCCCTCTTATATTTGTCTTAGAATGTTCTGGTCTTGTCAGCTCTTTGAACAGGCCTTTCCCTGGCCAGATCCATTCTTGCTTCCTTTGTCCTCTTTATTACATCTCACCCTTCCATCTATAAAATGCCAATGGTAATCTTAAGTTCGCTCTGTAAAAAGTTTTGAAATACATGGATGGAAATAGCGGGTAGGTTTTATTACTTTTGTCATGATATTCAGCCTATAATTTCACCTCCATCAAACATACTCTTGGTAGGCAGTGTTGGACCTGTCCTCTGAAACTGATATTTTCTGAAGCTGCCAAAGAATATGAATGAGAAACAAAATCCATAAACAAAATCACCCCAAGAAAAACACGAAAACCCAAAGATACACAAGTGGTATGTCTTTGTCTTTGAGCATGAGCTCTAAATTTAGCCAGAAACTTCTGCTTGAGTCGGAGCATATTGTTTTAATGTACTTTTCTCCCTCATTTCCCCTTTTTTTCTTACGGTTGTAGTGCAGCTTTCCTCACTTCATCATAAGCATTTGCTGGGTTTAGCAGTCCGTTTACAACTTTGTTACAGTGAGGAAGGGCATGTGAGTATTATCAGCTACCTCCATTTTCTCAGGGTGATATGCTGATGTTTCTCTTTGAAATGTGTCTGCATTGTCTGGTAACAACATCTGACAAGTGAATCTGAATGATTTGGCCCTTACTCCCAGATAAGATTCTGTGCATGTAAATGTAATGAGAGAAAATTCAGAGTACTCACACCAAAAAGTTTCTACTGGCTCTTACTTGCCTTGTTACTTCAAAGGAGCAGAACTGGGAATGAGTTAGACCATACTAAGCAAAGCTTTTGAGGTACTTTTTCAAGATCTTCCTTTTTTTTTTTCCCTTCCTTCTCTTTAATAACTATCCTAACTGCAGCTATGTGAAGCTACCATTCTTTTTCAATTTTCTTAAGAGCACTTGTTGCGATCCATAAAAATTATGAAAATCATTCCTTCACAGATGTATGATAATTGTGTGTATAGTTCAAGTTCAAATTAGATGAAATGTGACTGAAATATTGTTTTAAAAGGTAGCACAGATTCATCATGTGCTATTTATATGTAATTAGATGTCTTCTACAAAGTTTTATTCAGAATAAGTATATTCAGCTAATTTTGTGAAAATATTTGCCCTCTCCAAACTGTGTTTTAGTCCACAGGACTTTTGCTTTCCTGCTTAATAGGAACAGAGATGTACCATGAATAGTATAAAGACATGTAATTAAAAGCTGTTAAAACACATTCACTCAGGTTGTATTGCAGTTGCCTTGCAACTGGTCTGATGTGTTCAAATTATGATCATGTAAATGTTCAGTCTTTATGCTTTTTATAATTTTTTAACAATATATTTATAACCTGATAGGAAACACTTGTATACATTATTTTAACACTGTGGTCAAAGGAATAAAATGAAATGCAGTTTAATTGGTAGGGTGATAAAGAATTTTTGTAATAAATTAACATCTTCTAGTATATCTGTCCCTGTTTAAAAAGAAAAAAGATTCTTTAGCTAATAACAGTTGATCTACAAACCACACTTTCTGCTGGAAATTCACAAGCACTCCAAGTTTATTGTCTAAGAAGACAGTTGTCAGTGGGAGTCATATAAAGCTGGTACTGGTTCACCCTAAGTGAGGCTGGGCTTTGGAGTGGTTTCAGGGTCTGAATTTTTTTAATGGGAAGGAGTGGGAGGGAGGGTTTGTCTGGACTCTACAGTTTTATAGAGCTATTGAACTTTTTTTAGTCATGCTAGCCATCTTCTTGGAATTAAAGTCATTCTCAGCATCCTTCTAGGGAATAATGCTCTAAGACTTCTAGTTTTATCAAGCATTCATCCCTTCTGCTGAAGGCTTTTATTTTTCTTTTCACAACAGCATTGATTACAGAACAGAAAACGTTAGCTCAGGCTTTGGAAGCAATGAGTAGTACCTTGTCCCAGTGCTTAACCTCTGCTAGTAGTAGATTCCACGATCGAATGTTCTTTTACCACACTTGCAGTCTATTTCTGCAGGACTGTGGAAGCTAAGAAGGTGGTGGGAAGAAAAGCAAACAGAGTTGTGATGAACAGCCTTGGTGCATTCTGTGTTTCTCTGTCAAGCAGTTTGTGCAGGCTCTGACCCCTCTGCGGAGTGTGCTGCAGTGCACAAAGAGCTCTGAGAACTTGTGTCACACAGGAATAGGGAGAAATATGTTTTATGTGATGTACATTACCTTCTGATTTTTGTGGAATAATGCAGCAAGGTAAAATGAAAAGCAATCAAGTGTAAGAAGTAAACTGAAATTTCTTTTTCATGGTAGACAAAGTTCTTGTGCAGTTGTCTTCAAGTTCTGCATGGATACTTGTGGCTGGAAGTGTTAGAGTGCTTGAAGCACTTCTCTGCCTTTCTCAGGTTGCTCTTGATTTCAAGTGTGCAACAAATTCTATAGTATCAGCTTCAGTAGCTAAGGACTTCAGGGGATCGTTAGCTTCAGTCTTTTAATTTTTGTATAATTGGTTTTATGCCCTTATGAGTACTATAAAACCTAAAAAAGCTCATAAAGTTATTATTTTTTCTTGAACAAAAGTGGAGAACAGCCTCAAAATAGTTAGCCCATTGTTTCAGCACCCTTGCTGTGCCCATCTTCTGGAATTGCATTGCCACAATTGAGGCAAAATTATAATTTGTCTTCCTACATTTTTATCTCTGTATCCCATATATTGTACCCTTGGCCAGTCTTCAGGATGCTCTGGTTGGTAACACGAGACAGTTTTTGGAACAAAGGGCACATCCAAACCCAGTATTGTACTTTGATATTGCAATAATTCAAACTCTCATTGAGAAACAGTTAATGTTTTTTTGGCACAGATCCCTCTGTGTTGATACTATGTCTTACGCAGTCAGATTTCAGCTTTACATATGAGCTGGCTGAATGCTTCATCTTAGTTTCATGTATTTTGTTTTCCTTTCTCATCTGATTCAAGCAGTGAGAAAACCTTTGTCAAATGTTATGCTCCTGTGTGAGGAGATCTTTGCACTGCTGAGCTCATTGTCACACTGATGATGTAGGAGATTGTTGAGTTTCAAAGAAGAGTGACTTGAAATCATTCTCATAGAGATACTAAGTCCCTCAGTACTTAGGTTAAATCTTTATGATGTTATGTTTAAACTTTGACTTACTACCTAAATCTACTGGGAGAAAGAGTTTAGAAAAAATTATTTTGAAATAGTTTGTGCTATCACATTTATCTGCTAGGCACACCAGAAAGCAAAGCAGAAATAGTTGTCTTGCTGTGTTAAAAAGCAGGTTCATATTCTGGAGGAGACAGAATTGGAACAACAAATTGATACTAATAGATATTAATGACCTTCTAGGACTAAGGAAACAGTGTAGAAAATACACAATGAAAAATTAATATGCAGAGAATTTCATTCTTCATATTTGAGGCTCAACAGAAGGGATGTTGAGATTGGAGAATGGTGTGCAAGATAAAATGTTAAAATTGATGATTGTTGGTGTAGAAAACATGGAGACAATCATCAGGTAACAGGGAAGAAATCACAAGAGGTAGCAGCTTAGGAAAATGGGGATTGTCCTGAAATGGATCCCCTCATCAGTGACTTGTTAGCAGCAGCTGCAGCCAGGAGTAATGAACTGACATTTCTTAATGATGAGGACCTCATATTTTCATGTTTTTAGATTGTCAGTGTTAAATTTCAGTAAGTCTTTAAAACTCATGAAGTTGTAGGAGACAGGGGAGTAGTGATGTTACACAATTAGGATGTGTCTGACACAGATGTTAAGAGATATAAAGATGATTAATGGTGGTTATTGTGAGTTATGGAAAATAACGTACTGGACGAATTTTATTTAGTTTTTTAAAATAAAGTGGCAGAGTTGATGTCTACAATTCAATTGATACAGCATGGCATTTTAAATAAAGACTTATAATGATAGGAAATCAGCAAACTCTTGCATTAACTGTACTTGGTAGATAAGTCTCAATTTAACTTTGATCAGAGTATTATTAAATCAGTGTTTACTTTGTTTTGTTATCTCTCCTTGCATCAGGTATCAGCCTTATGCTGTTTATTGTAAAACTCTGCAATTTTTGAAAAGATCTGGTTATGAGGACAGGGTAAAATGAATCTCTTAGTAATACAAATGAAGAGTTATATTGGTGGAGCCAAAGTAAAAGATTATGTCTTAGATTGATGAGGATGGACTTCTGGGGAAGGAAGGGCTGTAAAGGAAAAGGATAAAGGTGATTAATCAGTTACATATGAGTTTCCAGTGCTGAGCTGTGTTTAAAAAGGTTTTAATGCATAAACAGCAAACTAATGAGAAAGACAGCTCTGTGTTCAGAGTGCATCTGGTCTTGGAATACTATGTCTAGCTCTACTCCCTGCTCTGTGTAGAGAAGAGAAGAGCCACAAGAAGGATTCAGCAACTGGAAAAACTATGTTATTGGGAAATAGCTAAGGAGTGAGTTTATCAGACTCTGAATATCAAATGGGAAATTGAAAACTGGTACTACAATAATCCTCAGCCTAACAATAAAGATAAAACAGGATCAAGTGAGAGTAAGTAATCATTGAACAATTCTCAGTTCTGAAAATTTAGAGGTAATGTTTTCTAGAAGATACAGTTTAGCTGAGCACATGTGTTGGATTTGGTGGTGCAGGACATCCTAGAGCTAAGAAATCAATGTGCTTGCAGAGATTCTTGTTTGGTTCTTACCTAGGAACCTAATTTTGTGCTGTATTATCCCTTTGATTTCTAAAACTAGGATTAGCATGGTGCAGTGGTTTGGCATACAGAATAGTCTGTAACTGGACAAATAATGTATTTGAAAATACAGTAGTTAGTGGGGAATTGTCAGACAGCAATTCAGCAGGTCTGTAGTAATTGGTTCCCTA
>NW_008653269.1:8639-47243 GCF_000695815.1 Acanthisitta chloris
GGGAGGAAATTAAGTCATCTTTGCTGCTTGCTCTTGAGGCCTCGTGGTGGGTTTTTAAACTGTTTGTTGTAAGAAATATACTTGGATGTAATGAATAATAATTCCTTGATTAAGAAGGTTTTCTGCAAAAAGCACTGAATAAGAACGTCCTAACAGAGGTGTGTTTTGAAAACACTGATGAAAACCTAATGAATAATGATGGAGAACTGAACATTATCTCATATTGAGATGTTTTAGGGCAAAAATGGCTTTTGTCATCCCTGTGACTCTCATTTCAAGGGATGGGAAAGTTACATCACTTGACATTGGCCCATAGATACTGCAGGTAGTGGTATACTGTAATTATGATATTAATTTCTTCCTAAAATATGACTGTGTGCAAGTTGAGAAGAGCCATACAGCAATGGAGATTTTTAAAACATTGTTTTTAAAGAGTCTGAAGCTTTTTGCTAGACTGGAGTATCTTTAATTTGGGAATAATTTCATTTTATTAAAATATTTAGAAGCAGGATCATAATTGTTCTGCAGGAAGAATTAATATTCCTGCTCAAGATTTTCTTATTGGTAATTGCATAATATATTATGATAATTGTCCTGTTTTCTATTTTAAAAAAAAAAGGTAAATAGAAAATTACAGACTTGTAGTACTTTGGCTGCTGAAAACAAGGAATGTTCAGCATTTCCAGTTTTGAAGTCTCCAAGCTGCATGGCTTTCCATGGCAGCAGTGGTTTGTGCATGAGATGTAAACCAGCCCCCTGAATGTCACAGCACTGCAAACTCTTGCAACGTTGATATGATACCAAACTTGATTTAAAACAAAGCAAAACAAAAGAAAGTTTTCCTTTCTCAAAAAATTGTAGATTTCTGTGGGTCTTGTTTGTTTGTTTGGGTTTTTTTTTGAGTGAAAACAGATGTCAGGGCTTTCTGAAGTGGGGAAAAAGTCCCAGGAAAGGGAAGGTAAGTTCTAAGAACTAGGGTAGAGCTTCCATGTCAAGCTGCTAAGGCCTGCTAAAAAGATCTTGGCAGATGTGGAAATTACCTGACTAGTTACTTGCTGTATGAGAATGTGTCTGTCAGGTTAAAATGGAAATTCTGAAGGTTATATCTTTAAGCTTCAAGCTTTGTGAATCTTCTACCCAAACATGAATTTAAGAACAAGTACAAGAAATTCTAGACGTCTAGATTTTTGCCCATCTAGAATTATTTGCAGAATTGGCATCTAAAAATTATCTGTTTGAAACGTAACCAATACCTGTGTGACTACACTGACTTTTTGTTAGTTGTATCTGTATTGGCAGAGAAGAAAATGGACTGGGGTGGGCTTAAAGCTGCTTGGGTTGCTCTACTTACTTCTTTTCAATTTAGCTTTGAATCTTTCATTTTTGGTAAGGGAAGGTTTTTAAGAAGGCCATGAGCTTTTTGTCAACTGTTTGCTTTTAGGTTATATTTGACAAAGTACCTTGTATATATTTGCTCTTAGGTTTGAATTCCTAATAAAAACTTGCTCATTTTAGGCCTGGGTAATGTGGATGGACTACACTGTATGGATGAGATCTAGCTTGACAGCTTTGCTATTATTGTTGTCTGTATAGTAAAGAAAATTAATTGCCTGCTTTTTCAGGGGCTGATTGTCTTTGCAGATACATGGAGTAAATGTATGTGGTATTATCATTATTATATTAAAAAATGCAGAAAGAGAAAATATACTGAAATTTCTAGTTTTGTGCTTTGATTATGTTCTTTAACTTACTGTAAAACTAAGAATGAGAATTTAAAACAGAGCAGGGGAACAAGGAGACACTGTGAAGCAATTAAGGTTTCTATCCTATCGGAAGTCTGTTGCAGAACTTGGTATTTACTGTAGAGGTGTATCCCTTTTCTGAAGATCAAGAAAATATTCCTAAAATGAATTTCTATTGCCTCATGGAAAACAAAGTGAGATACAGGTGCTGTTTCTTTACTTGCAACTGTTTAATTCCTGGGATCTCCTTTAAAAATTACTTAACTTAGGAAAAAGGACTTAAACCCCCTCTTCATTTGGTATCATTTTGTATATAGAGATTTTAAAATTAAATATTCATGTTTTTGAGTGTGAACATTTTTGAGCATCTGGAGTCAATTTACCAGAGTATGGCATTCTTTTTAAGTCAAATGTGAGATAGCAATCAGTCTTTTAACTCCATAAAATCTGTTAAAGGTGATAGGGAACATAAAAAAGTGTGTGTGTGGGAGGGTAGAGAAGAGGCTTGACTATAAAAGGAATAGTAGGGTTTTTTACCCTCCCTTGAAGATTGTACTTTTCAGATCTTAGACTTTCAAGTCTTTCAGAATTCAAATCTAGCTGAAAAAGAAGTGAGTGTATGTGTTGATAGTACTTGAAGCATTTTTGCCCCTCTGAAGATTGTCCAATTCATATGGTAAAATTCTTTTGTTGTTGTTGTTGTCAGTCGGAGGTGATAGCACTACAGTCAGGATTTTAAAAGCAGAAGGAAGTGTACTTTGCATTTAAATCTGTGCATTTATTTGATGTGAAGAACTGCAGTACCAGAAGTTAAACTGACAGAAAGTTGTTTAAGGATTACACTCAGGGAGAGGCTGTAATGTCTAGAGCTGTTGTTGATTATCTTATTAATTTCTGAGATTCCCCTGTAAAATTTTAAAAAGAACAGAAAAAATTTAAATAGAAATGCTAACACAATGTAGTGGTATGAAAAAGACTTGTTCTCTTAAATTAATCGAGGTTTTAACTGTAAGATGTTGCTGGGGACAAATCCATTAAGACTTAGAGTGGACAGATTGACGTGGTCATTCAGCTCTGGATAGGAGCTATTCTACTTTTGAAAGCAAACATCATCAGGCCAAGTGTCTGATTATCAAGTCCACATTTCCTCATGCTTCTTTCTTATGCAAATAATTTATTTTACTTCCTTAAAGAAGTTCCATGGATGTGGTAGGACTAAGCACAGCAGCTTTCTGGAGCTCTGGACAGCGAGTGCTGTGGTACTGTAGTGTGTCATTGGTGCTACACTGGGGCATGTGCCTCACAGCAGTTCTTGCTCTGCAGTGAGATGTTTGCAGCTGAGTGGTCCTCAGGTAGCTCCAGATGCTGTGGCTGAGGACAGCCCAAACATCTAGCTGCAGTAAAAACGGCAGGAACCGATTGGGATAGTTCTGCAAGTACAGTAGTAGATTTCAATAGCATTTGTACTAAAAACACTTCAAAAAAGGGAAACTGTGGAATCCAGTGTCTGTCTAGATGTAAAGGTGTATTAGGTACACCAAATGACAGTGTGTCCCAGTGGCTTTTCACTGTATGACATTTCACAGAATCATTGAATTTTATGGGTTGGAATGGACCTTACAGATAATCCAGTTCCACCCCCTGCCCTGGGCAGGGACACCTCCTCACTAGACCAGGTTGCTCAAGGCCTTGAACACTGCCAGGGTCAGGGCAGCCACCACCTGCCTGGGCAACCTGGGACAGTGTCTCACCACCCTTAGAGTAAAAAACTTCTACTATTTTTCTTTATATTTTATAAAGGTTACCTGTACCTGCAAGATCCTTGTGTGATCCACATGAATGTGAGCTCACTTTTAATAAATAAAATGCAGAAAATTGTCACAGATAAGCCAACACTGTGTTTTCAGGAGGTTACTCAAATAAACCTTTTTTTCAGGAGTATTAGGCATAACTGAAAAAATGCTGTAGGAGCTTGATATACAGGTATGATGTATACACAAACTGTGCTGTCAAAACCAGAACAGTTCTCACTAGGGCTTTTGTGGTGGTAACATAGAAAATACTAAGTGAAATAAACTATATTGTCAGAAAAGCTAATTCTTACCTGATCCTGAATGTAAAGTAAATCTTTTGTCCATTTGAACAAAACTGAGGTTTAACACCTGGTTTAGATGCAAACTTATTACTTCATATTGTTCTTCCTATATGTTTTATGCAGGTTTTAAATAGAAGTCTTCGTTTTTTGTTGTCAGGTCTGGTAGATAGTGAGGTGTCTGTGAGAAGGCCGTAAGGACAGCAGTAAGAAAACTTAATTTTGACAGTGACCTAGGTTGCTGCATGTATTTTATGAGGGAGAATTACATGCAGTGGTAAAAGTTTCTGAAGAGGGTTCTTCTTAAACTAAGTAACTGGAAAAAAAGGGAAACTTTTGTCAAAAAAAGAGTGAGTGAGCCTCTATGGTCTTTGGACCAGTCTAGTGCTAGAAACTTGAGAGGAGATTCATGGAAGCTGGTAACAGAGCTCAGGAATATATACTTCTGACTGGGGCTTGTGCATGAGTAATAGTGTCAGATTCTTTGTCTTGACTTGGTTTTATTTCTGTTTCCTGTTATTTGTTTTGAACATTTGTTGGAAGGATTTCCTGATTAGAAGTTCCAGTTAAAAGTGATAATAAGAAACCCACTGAAACCAACCAAGCCATGAACCAAAAAACCCCATTGCCCCATTCTCCCACACAAATGAAAAAGTCATCAGTATAGTTACCTTTCACGTAACAATCTCAAAGTTGTTGGGTTTTTTTTGTTTTGTTTTTTCCTTAGAGGGGGGCAACTGTCGTGGACTAATACCCAATCTGAGGGATTTAGTGGTTGCAAATAACATCATTCCAAGGGACAAAGTCACTAGGCCTTCTTTGTCTTGTGGGAGTAGTGATAAACTTAGAATTGAACTTCAGTTTTTGTATGCGTAACCAATTCCCTTAAAAACAAGGAGCAGTCATTGATTGGTGACTCAGATGTAGGTATTAACACATTGTCAGTTCTGAGAGATTTGGAAACTAATTGATGAATGAGCTGGAAGCATCAAAGTTTTTCCAAACAGAGTTGATATTGAGAAAGAATAATTGTAAGGTTTTAAAGGAAGCAATAGCAGCTCCCATCAGGATTGGATGAGGACAGGAAGGATTCAGCCAAGACAGAGAGGGAAGTGCATAAGGCAGTAGAGATGGAAAAAACCCGAAGAAAACAATGAATGTGAAGTCCAGCTATAACGGTATATACTTTTTTGGCGTATATATGATTACTTTTCACCATCCCTAACCTTTCTTAACACCTTAGCATGTTGGAGTTCAATGGCTTGGCTAGAGGAGAAAACTCTGTGTCTGGGAGGGCACTTCAGCACAGGAAAGGCAGGAAAGAGGTAGCTGCCAAGAGATGCAGTCATACCAGGAACCAAGACAGTAGCTCTTTTTTGCTTCCAGAATAAAACACCTATTTTCATCTGCCTTCTACTGATTTATGGAGTGTGGTAGGGGAACAGTTCTCCCTCTGTTCTGTGGTGAGGCTCGGGAGGAGTCTAGAATTAGCTCCATCAGTCACAAGGAGGACTGAGCTAGTGTTGGCCCTTCCTGGTGTAACTGGATGAGGTCTGTGTTGGAATAGTTTGTTTTAAAGGAATTAGGTTAAACAGGATGTTTTCTTACTCAGACTCTGTATGTCAACTCAGGGTTGGATATCTGCAGCTATTGATCTTTTCCATGAATTGGTCTCTTCCTTGAATTTCTGTCATAATTGTTGGAACTGTTTGTGCTGTTAGAGTCCAAAATGTGAGAAGTGAGTTTCATATCCTTTTTATACATTGTAAAAGGATGTGCTTTTTATGCAACTGTTGCTGATCATTATGCTCCTCTAAACACAGTGAATGATCATCAAAAATATTCAGCTTCTTTACAGCGTTCAGAACTGATAAATGTCTGTCACTTCCCCCTCATTATCTTTTTAGACCTAGATATCTTAGTACCTTTTCGTCATTCATATGATATCCTTCCTACCTGTTTGAGATCTCTCTTAATGTGTCTGTATCCTATTTTAAGATATCAGGTAGTATTTGAAATACGGGTGCAACATCAAGTTTTTAAGTGGTATTTTGTTGTGTTTCCTTCTGATAATACAAAACACTACATTTGTCTCTTTTCATCATTACATGATAGTCTTTTTTACTCCCTATTGGAAATCTTGAGGATTCCAAGAGACTTTCAAAGTAAGAATCGAAGTTGTGAATCCTCTCCTTACATATTTATGCCATGGTAGCACATGCATCTTGTGAGAAGTTCTTTCTGCACAGTAGCAGACTAAAGTGTAATTCATGTATCCTGGAATTGGTACTGTTCTCTTAAGGACTGTGTATACCATCAATGTTAAAAAGACATTTCCCCCCCACGTTTAGTAGCTGCAGTTGTAAGGAGTTCTGCTGCAGTTTGTTTCTCCTACTTTGTTTTTGTGCGTGTTCTTGAGTTGCCAGACAACTGCTGCTTTAACCCCATGTTGCTGCCAAGGTCTACAGCTCTTTAACTGCATCTCTTCCTCATTTGCTTATGCAGTGTGTATCTTAGAGGAGTGAATTTTGCATTGGGGCATACCTAGTGTATTCTGCTTTAAAACTTTCTCATACCTCTTGGGAATACATTGTGATTGCTTGGGTTAATGGTAGCTGCTGTGTGGTACAGTTTTAAAGAAACAAAAGCAAAAGGTATGGCTTCAGGCAATCTAGGGCTGAGCTTGTTTGAATAAAGTAAAAAATAGAGGAAAAAAAAGAAAAATCCCACCACAACCCCAAGCCTCCCCCCAGACCTACCCAGCGGTTCCTTACTTCAAAAGCAGTGGTGGATCAAAGTGGCTTCTATTTCTTGTGCACAGAATTTGAGCATAACTGCACAAACTGATACAATTATAGTCAAACAAAGGCTGTTGAGAGTAGGTGTGGGTGAAATGACTCTGCTTGTAAGGGTGGCAGACAACAGTTGCATGGTGTCCTCTGCACCTGAGGTGGAATTTTCCCAAATAGTATAATGTGTATCATTCTAGCCATATTCATATTTTAGTAATTTTTTTGTTTAGTTTTGTTCATAAGTGTATTTTTGTACATTTTGTTAGTTCTCTGAACACTTGAGAAAGTTAATGAAATGAGCAGTTTCATTTTTATCAGATTAATGCACTTTTGTCAAGAATTGTCCAGGATTTTGTATATTGTGGGTACTTTTTCTCTACCACAGCCCCCTCCAACAGTATTTCAATGTTTATAGTACAGACTTGGTCTGTAATGCTTTAATTAAAATATTCCAAATTTTAAAAGTTTTTTTTCCCATTGAAATACATTTGGCTAGTTGCTTAAGTTTAGACAGTAGCTAAAAGGCTAGGATTTTATTTTTTTAATGACTTCTGAATTAGTTTTGTAATATTTGAGTATCAGTGACACAAGTTTTAAGGTGTCTTTGTTGTTAGTTCATTTTTTGAAATCCTCATGTTCAGAAGAGCCTGGCAGTTAAAAAATGACTTATGACAGCAATCTCTAGTAGCTGCCAATTGTGGTGAGAGTAAAGAAGAGAAAAATTAAAGCATAAAAGGCAGTTGCCCTGTTGGAACACGACCAGTTATTACAGTCAGACCTCAGAGGCTGAGGTAGAAAATTCTCCCACGGAGGTATAGCAGGTGTTTGCGACTCTCTCACCTGTAAACTCATTCGTTGGATCATCTTGTCAAACCAGACACGTAAGCTGAAGGCTTTGTTCATTAGCAGTGAGAAAGAGTGAACTAGTAAACCAAACCTAAAATAGTAATGAGGTCATTATCCTAAGCATAAATGAAGTGATGGCCTAAGTGGAAGAGGGCCAGAATCTGTGAGTGCCATCACTCTGCAGCTGGGCATCAAAGGGCTGTCGTGCCGTGAGAGCTGTGTTAGAGACTTCCAGCTACCCAGCAGAGGATCTGAGTGTACTCGGGCACTTCAAGGTCAGAGATCAATATTCTGTGAAAACCTCAGCTCTTGAAGGAAAGGAGGTTCATGTGGGCATCTCCTTTGGTGTACCACTAGTTGGATGTTCTTTCTCTCTACATATCTGAGTTGCTCTTGAACTGAGCTCTCTAAAGTCCAGGACACAAAAACCTTTTCTGTTCAACTTCTTGATTGCTTGAGTTCGCCTCAAATCTCTCTGTGAAGCAAAACAGATGCCTTGTGATTAAAATTAGCAAGGCAACTTCCGTTTGAGTTTCTAAATTTGTTGCAGACAATGAAATTAAAATCAGTCTTTTGTTGGGAAGTCTGATTGCCGCTGGAAAGGATTTGAATTTTTATTTGTAGTAATAGCTTTAGAATGCAGCTAATTAGTGTGTGCTGCGATGTTCTTATGCTTGACATTTCAAATCTAACCAACACTGATAAAAGAAATATAAGTAAAAAATTATAGTCGATAGAAATAAATCCATTTTACAGTTTGAGCTACTGTAAATGATCAGAGCTGTTATACAAGAAAGATGTATTCAGGTATATTATTGTTCACTGAAATTCCTGTCTATACATATATTCTTTTGTGCGTCTGTTAAACATGATCTTAACATGAAGCCCTTTTTCTCCTAACTCAAAAGCTTTCTCGAAGTTGATGAATGCCATACATAATGGTAAGTTATATTAGAATCTTTTTCAGAGGTTCATTTATCACAAAGGGTAGCCTTTTGTGGAAAAGCCTGATTGAAGGTCTGCATATTCTATGGATTGGGTGAAATACAGGTCTGCAGTGCGTCAATTGTTCAGGACTTGAGTGAAAACTTTGTAGATTGTCTGCAGGAGCCTGATAGGTCAATAGTTCCTCAGTTCTCTTTTTATGATCTTTTTGTATGTGTGCAGTAAAACGATAACAGTTTTATTCCAGTTCTGAGATTCTTTTCTTTAATTTTGTGAATAGTGTTTCTAGTTCTTCTTCTGTGCTCCATTCATAGGTGTGTTATACTGGTGTCTACCTCAGGCATTCTCCCACTTGCCTTCTTGACTACTTAAATTACTACAAGTAATGCATGTGAAGGTAGCCTTGTTTTGTCCATTCTTTGTTCTGACAGCCTGATGCTGCCCATTTGTGTCGCTGATAACAGAACTATCAGTTTCAGAGGGAGCAATATTGAATCTTTAATGTATCTAATTGCTGTCGCCTTTAGTATTCAGTATTGGCTTTGTACCCCTAGTTCTGTATTCACTCACAGCCAGTGGAAATGAAATATGTCTTATTAAATTAGAACTTGGTTTACTTTTTCAAAGCTCTTGTTCGTTTGTAGGAAACAATCATAGCTACATTCACAAGTTACTGAAAGATTTAAAACCCTCTCCTGAGGCTAGTTTTGAAGACGACCAAGTTTCTTTCTCAGTGTGATATTTAATTGGTGTCAGGTGATCTGTTAATCAAAATTGGATTTTTTTTTATCCATTGTGTCAGCCAGATAGAATGATTTTCTTATTGCTGTGCATGTATGTTGGAAGAGCAGTGCTGCATGCATTGCTAATTGTATTGGCTCGGAGTCCAGCATATGTAAAAGAATTTAAATGTTTGAAACTTTGCATGGTGAAGTTCTTTGCATTTTAAGGCAGCAGTCATTAAGGTTTTATAGGACTTTTGCTTTTCACACCGTTGGAGCCATGAGTTACGTCTGTTAGGCACATGTCTACAGTGGTGGGTCTCTTAAAGAATAAAAAAATTAATATTGCATTAAATTTATATTTCATAGTCTACATTGAAATTTTTCTAGATTGACTTTGCTTTGGTAAAATAGGTTTAGCCTTTTTCCTTTTGATATAGGGTTTCCCTCTCACTCTCCCAGGTATACAGTGGTGTGAACCAGCTTTGAGATGAAGGAAAGCAAGCTCACCATTTTTCTGAACAAAAATAAAACATCTGAAGGGTATCTGACAAAGTGTGCTGAATTTGGACTTGGTGAGTTTCTGCTGTTTTATAAGCAGAGCCTTTTTGCTGTTTAATGTTGAAGAGGAGGTACAGGTTCACAATAGGGTGCAGAGCAGAAATTGATGGAACACCATTTCTGACTTCTTTTGACCTTGCACTTTTGGTTTTTTAAGCTAATAGCATAGATGTTATGTTGGAAGGGCATTTATTGCCAACCAATAGTAATGCTTTATATGAGTTTCTGTTGTGGAGCAGCATAATTTTAGCTACATATTTGTTTCAGAGTGGTGTTTGGACAGGATTTCTCATCTAATCTACCTTTTTCTGGGGTGATGGTGTGGTGGTGGCAATGTTTTGTGGTACCTTCCCATGTTTAAGTTGATTACTTTTCCCCCCCAGTATTGCAGAGCTCGTGTTTTGACAAAAGTGTATGTATATATTTGGGTGAAATCAATGAGGGTAGAAAGAAATTTTTGATAAGATGAACAGCAAGGAAAGATTTTGTCTTGTGTGTGTATATAGGATGGAAAGATAGTATTCAAACTTGAGATAAGTATTTAAATAAAGGAAGATGCTTTACTCCAATAGCATATTTAGATTGAGGCAGATAGTGCTGAGGACTTTGTTTTGCTGTCAGTAAGAGTTTTGATGAAGACAGTGTATCAGGAACTTGGTTTTTCATTGCACTGAGGTTAAACTTCACATCGACAATGGAGTACTTGAAAGAAAATCGGTGAGCTTTAGTTTGAGTGGAGGCAAATATAAGTTTGGAGTGCTGAGGTTCATTTGATAGTTTTGCTAATATAAAGGTGATAGTTGAAGCCTGTCAGTTGAAATTTGGTGCTGACAAAGAGTAAAGGAGGAAGGATAATAGTAAAAGTATTGATCATGGTTTGAAAGGGTCTAGTCCTAAAAAGAGGACTGGAAAAGGGAATCATGGAAGCTGTATCTTTCCATTAAGATGTCTGTATTAATAGAAAGAAGTCAAGACGCTCCAAGGCAGAAGTGTCACGCTGCAGTTTTAGCAGTAAGAGGCTTGGTATACTCAGTGCTTTGTTTCACAGTCTTATGGTCAACTTCATGCTTTTTCAAAAACTTGGTTTTTTAAAAAAACCTATCAAAATTGCAGTTGAGAGATGTAAAGTTTTCACTGCTCTTCACTGCGTGATAGCAATGCGCTTTCTCCTTCTGTCTTATTCTAGACCTTGCAGTCAAACTTTTTTGGCTTGACCTTGAAGTCTCATCTCTGCATTTATGGGCCTACCACTGGAAAGGGGCAAGAGAGAGTAGACATACGTATCTGTTAGCAGTTTTAGTGCATACTTTAAAAAAAAGGCTATGGGAAGTGATGACCTGATTGTTATTTTATGTTGGAGCTAGCTGTAAATTGTAATGTTTGGTTGTGGCCTTTCTGTTCCTACTTCTTTCTGTTCTTGCTAGTTCTGTCTTCTGTGTTTTATTTCATACTCCTGTTGCTGTTCTCGGGTCTTTGTGTTTGACTGTTGTCTTATGCTGATTTTGGAGTGGCAGTGAGGGGAGTCATAGCACAGAACAGACATCCATCGTGCCAGTCCCAGTGCTGTGATGGGCTTTGGAAGACACTGGGTTTTCAAAGAAACTTCAGTCCTGTAGCTTTGGCCTCTGCATCAGTGCAGCAAAAATTTAGTATACGCAGTATGATTTTTTTTTTAACAGGATAACCTAAGCTAGACAGAATCTGTACTGAACATGAATGAATTAAAATTTTGGAATCTAGCACCACTTGGGCAAAGATTTTTCAGTGTTGATAAATATGCATCTGTCTCTTTTGAAGCTTGGGGATAGTAGTGCTCAGCTAAACCATATGCCTTGTGAAAAAGGAAAAACAAGAGAAGGACAAATTGCAAAATCAGCCTGAAATAGTTCCTTCATGCACATTTTTTTGAGTGTTGAGTAGCTGTTTGATTGTCAAATAGTACAAACCTAAGCATAACTATCTGTCCATGAGGTTCTAGAGTACCACATTAATACTTTAACTGTTGCTAATGACAGTTATGTGTAATCTTTCAGCAGTTTGGGCAGCAGCTGTTCCTCCCCACCAGAAATAATTAGTCACAAGTGCATTGATGTTGTTAGTTGTTAGTTGTTAGCCTCTGGCATGGCCCCCATTTGAAAATTCTGGCTCAATCAGGCATCCTGCAGCACACCCTCACACACCAGCCTCAGATCACTGGAGTCCAAAAGACAGAACTTCTGAGTTCTCCAGTTCTTCCAGTAAAAGGCTATATTAACAGTGAAGAGAAATCTGGTGCTTCCAGTGACTCACCATTTTAGCACTGAGATAGATTGCTGTCAGGGTGGTTTGAAGCTATGGTGTCTTTTTGAAGACCTTCAGCAAAGTAACTTCCCCATAGAAATCATTATGAAATGTAGGTCACAAATGTCATGCTCCTACTCAGGAATATTCATTCAGTGAGCCTAAAAAGTGCTTTGGTTTTAGTATGTCTTCTTAAGGTAACTTAGGCTTGTATGTATTGGCTCACGGTTACAAAAGTGAACATCTAAATAAAAGTTAAGACCTTTAGCAGTTGTTCTTCCATATCTGTGTAACTTATTTTATTACAGAGATCTCTCTGTGCTGTGACACACTTGAGGGCACAGACTCAAGCTCTGCCATGGGAGGGTTAGGTTGGATATTAGGAAGAGATTTTTTACAGAGAGAGTACTCAGGCATTGGAATGGGCTGCCCATGAGGTGTTGGATTCACCATCCCTGGAGGGTTTCAAGCTGAGACTGGATGTGTCACTTAGTGCCATGGTCTAGTAACCATGGTAGGGTTGGACTTGATGATCTTTGAAGTCTCTTCCAACCTGGTTGATCTATGATTCTATGATACAGGTCTTTCTTGTAGTTCTGAGCATGTGTCTCAGATGTGATCATGGAGCTCTTTATCTTAGTGCTCTAATCTATGAGTACTTCAAAACTTCTTGAATCAGACTAGAATAAGCATGAAATTCTTAACGTGTCATATTTCATAAATTCAGAAATTGTAGGAGGAAAGCTTGGTGTATTGATGTCATCTGTGAGATGCAACGCTACTGAAAGCCAGAATTTAATCTGTTTTGTTAATTCTTCTGCTCATGGAACTACTTCTTTTTGAGATTTTGTGTAAAATCACTAAAATTGTTCTGTGTGCCTCCTGGTGTATGTTGCTACACAGCTAATTATAACTTGAGGCTATTTTTGGTTTTGACTATTCTTGAACTTCTTTTATTTCCTCTATTACCTATTTTGTCATTGACTGTCAACAAAAAAAGAATGCAGTTTTTCTCCAATCTGCATTATCTGATGCATTCCCTGCTCTATAGTACTACCTTCTGTGCTAAGCAGGCAGTTACTTGTTGCCCAGAGATTATTTTTTTTAATTTTATTTAGTTGCCTTTTTGTTAAGTCTTTCACTGCAGCAGTGCAGGCTATGTGAGCATTCTGTCTGTTAGAAGCTGAAATTAGTGTTCTGCAGCTCTGTTTGCAGGGTTAGGCACAGTCAGACTCTACTTGAACAGGGTTACGTGTCCATTTCCACCTGCAGCTGAAGAACTGTTCTGTTTGAAGTGCTGAAGGTTGTATTTAACCATCCTGTTTACGCCTCTGGCAAATTACAGAATGCCACTCATCACAAGTTATAGCTGTGTGGCTTTTCAGTAATATGGGAGGACTCGAAGGTGGTTTGTTTGTTTTAAACATTAATGTGGTTTGCAGTGATTTGTTCAGGCTTTCGTCATTATTCCTTCCCGATCCAGAAAGTGATTTATCTCTTCCCAAATCCCAAAGGACAGCTTAGTATGTTCGAGACATTTTAAATGTGTACTGTCTTGGCTTTCTAATATGACATGCACATATTTTTCATACACATTTTTGAGAGTGTGAAAATTGAGGATTTATTTGTATGTTCAGCATACAGTTCTTATTTGAATGCTTGCATGGAGTAATATCTTGGTTGCATGACGAGTTCCAGAAGGTGCATGTACTTGTTGTGTTTAGGTAAGGTATTGCTAAATGGAAATACTTATCCCAAACAGAGTGTGTGGATAGGTCATATTTGTCCTGTGTTTTGCAACAGCAACAAATAGTGAGTGTTTTCAATACTACTGCTACAACTAGCAACAAATACTAGCTTACCTCATTCCACTGGCAAACTAGTTTACTGCTTGTCTTTCTTTTGAAATAGTTTTATGCCCGTGATTTCATAACTATCTGCTTGTATTTCAGAATTTTATTTTTAAGAGGAAGAATAAACCTTATTGTTAAAATAGAAGCAGCAGAAGCTCTGCAGTTATTAAAGATATACGACTTTTAAAAATTAAACAAATCTACAATAGCTTTAAAATTTTGGAGTTGTTTTCCCTTTCTGGCAAAATATCCTTCTCTTTTAGTACTTGACTGTCACCAGAAATTTTGTTTTCTCCTCTCATTACCACTAATGTTTTATGAGAGCGATAGTATTTGTGGTGATGAGCTCTTCTGATTTAATCATAGGTGTTGTGATATTTTGTTATTTTTTACCCTTAAAATTATGGTTCCTGAAACCTGATAATTGCATGAGAATCTCATATTTTTCAAGAATGTTTGTTTGTTTAATTGTTTTAATGCATTTGAAAAACAAAGGGTCAAATCTCATCCTTTTTATTAACTTGAAATTGCTGATTAATAGCAGATTTAAAAAATCTTGTGAGGAGCTGGGGTATATTTCAGTGTTTGTGGTCATAATTATATCACATTTAAGAGCAGACTCAGTAGCAAGGGTGTTTTGTTAGTTGTGTTCATTTTGGAGGTGTGTAGGGACAAATTAGAGCAGGATCCATAAAATGTACTGTCTAGTTAGATGAGGCAGATAAATTGGAGAAAGGGCATAGCGAAGTGAACACATCGAGGATCTTAACTGCTAATGATGCCATAACTGTAGATTTTTTGGGGATGGTGACCAAGAAAAACCAAAAAAAACAGCAAGGAAGGAAAGGTGCACTAAGTGGAAAAAGATCTGAAGGTCAGTAAAAAAGGGGAGCAGGTATGGAATTGCTCTATGATGAAGAGATTGAGGAGATGACGACAAGAAGTCACTAACTTTGTTTAGGCAGGAAAAAAGTGTTGTAGGGATGTGTCTTCAGCTGGTTTTTCGTATCTTCTTTCTCTACTGGGTCTGGCTGATTTTCCCTTCCATTTTTCTTGACAGTTAACAGAGGCAGGGAATTTAAGATGCATCAGTGTTTACCTATGATGTGTGGGTTTGGATGACAGTCCCCCTGGATTGCCTGTGCTCGGAGGGATATCTGGGTGGCAAGTGGTGTTTTAACATTGCCAATCTTCTTATTGTCACTGCCTTCTTCAGATCATTATTTGTATGAGAGACAAACTAGCTCCACCCTTTGCCTTCTAACTGGCATTTCAGTTCTGTTGCTTTTTTTGATCTAACCATGTTCATTCTACTTCTGTTTACTCCCTGTGGCACTCTTCCTCTAACTGCAGTTCAGTGCTACCATGCTTGATATTCCTTGGCCAGCTGACAGCTCACTTATCTAATGCACGTGGAGCCTAACGGTTTCATAGACAGGTACTACTTCTTGTCCTGGGCTTCTGGTCAGTAGGGTTTTTTTTCCCAACCTCTTTAATGAACTTTACCCTGCATGTAGATGAACAGAAGTAATGGCTTCACAAAGGGGTATGAACTCTTCCTTTTTAAATTGCTAACGTACAAGTCTATCTAATGTTAACGTGTTTAGTTGTTTATTGTTGGCTGTTCTAGCAGAAATGTTAGTCAAGCATTCGTATAGATCATGGATGGAATTTTTGTTTGTGAATAAATGAAATACCACCAGTTCTACCGGCAAATCTGAGTACTTTGTCCTCAGACTTGCTGTCAATATTTTTCTGAAAAAATGCAAGAAATCCTTAGTTGCCAAAATTACAGTTTTGGACAAATGTATGTTGTTTAGAAACACTTTATTTTAAAGTTAAAAAGTTTTTTTTTTCCATTTGTATGGTGTATGTTCTGTTATATAGCCCAATACGTCATTCTTTACTTAATTTTAACAGTAATTCACTGAAAGAACAAACTGTGCTATCAGACTCAGTTGAAGGCAGGCATTTTAGCCAAAAATTCTGCTATTGTTAATATTTGAGCAGTTTGTAATGCACATAAATATTTGATTTATCACACGTGTTTTACAAAAGCTTAGAACTGAATCAATCTGTGTTCCCTGAACTGTAGAATGTCAAATGATGAGAGCACTTTTATCAATCAGCATGGTTAGAATTTCAACAGACGAGCTTTCTGCATTATGTATTAAGTGATCTTGTTTGTCTTGATTAATTTTCTACTGCATATTTACATGGTTACTAGAAAACAGAGGGAGGGGGAGAGAGAGAGATGCATGTAATCGTTTTTGTAATTTTTTTCAGGTATTTTTAGCAGCAATGATGTAGCAGTATCATTTCCAAATGCAGTATCTGGCTCAGGATCTAGCACTCCCGTTTCCAGTTCTCATTTACCTCAGCAGGCTTCAGGCCACTTGCAGCAAGTGGGAGCTCTGTCACCTTCAACCGCGCCTTCTGTAACTACTGTTGTTGCTGCAACTCAGGTAAACTATCACAAGAATTTAAGATAGCAAACCGTGTTATTGACCTGCATATTTTCAATGTTAAAATAAACCAACATTTGTTTGGAAAATAGGTTAATAAACATTGTCTTTGTTGTGAAAATGTTGTAATGGCTAGAAGTTCCCCATAATGTTACGTAGTCTCTTCTTTGTAGAGCATATAGGTTTTTTTTTTAAAATAGTCTGTGAAGTGTTTAGTAATAATGACTTATATTATGACTAGTAGTGTAAAAGCTGATTACAATTCACCAGTTCTCTAACCAATGTCACTAATCAGAACAATGTTTGAAGAAAGGATTTAAAAGAGGAAAACTCACAAAGTTTTGCATGTTTTATGCAAAAATGCTGGTATGAGTTAAAGAACAGAAGGGTTTGTTTGGGAGATTTGACAAATGGCCAACTAAGGCTAACCCTGACATAGAGGTGTCTGAGGCTGACACCTTGATAACAAATGAGTTGACACATATGCTACAGTTTTGTATTTGAAAGGCCATGCAAATGCAGATACATAGTTCATGTTTGATGGCAAGAGATAAGGGAGGCATGGGAGAAGTGCTGAGGGGTGGCGTAATCGAAGTACTGAACCAGAAAAAATATCCTTATGGTAGTATTTTGTATGAATTTAAGTTGGGCAAGATTGCATTTATGAAGACAGGAGAGCACAAAGTTATAGGTGTGGATGGGAATCTCTCTTACAATGACTGTATCAATTATTGTTGTGCCATTGGAATAGGTTGCCCAGGGAGGTGGTGGAGTCACCATGCCTAAGAGTGTTTAGTTTAAGAGGTGCCTGGGTCTGGCACTGGAAGATACTGTTTAGGCATTACAGCAGAGTGACAGGTTAACAGTTGGACTTGGTCTTAAAGTCTCTTCCAACCTTGATGATTCTATATAAGCAATCAACTTTTAATTTTTAGAGTCTACAGTGATTTAAGATAGTGGATATAAACATGAAGAATTAAAATCAAGCTTAAATGTGGATGTGTGTGCACTTGCGGGTGTGTAAAGTGCATGTACAGCAGAAACACTGTGTGCAGACCAACACAGAATGCATTTCAACATCAAATAATAATTCTTTGTTATAGGTGGCAGTTCATATTTTTCAATAATTCTTCTGGATTGGTTTCCTAAAGAAATAAGGCTTGTGATATGCCACTGTGTCTGTGTGACTTCTGTCACATTCTGTAAATTTGGAACCTGTTGGGGCATTTTCACACAAAATTGAGTGACATCTCTGATGCACAAATGGATAGAAACTACTTTAAAGAAATGAGTTAAAAATACAATGCTTTGGCAAGTTCTCTTTTTTCCTTTTTTTTTCTTTTTCAAATTTCCAAAGATCATTACATGCTGTAACTCACTGAAGACACTTAAATTGAACAGTCTGGAGATAAGGGGAGAGGTTGTGTCATAGTTCAGTAGCAGATTAAAAGCTTTAAGAAAGCCCAAATAAGTCAATGCTCAGTTTTCACAGCACAGAGGTTTCCCATCAGAGTCTTGGAAAGATCCACCTTATGGCCTTTTGTACAGCTCAGCATATTCATAAATGATCTAGGGAAAGGAGGAGGAACAGAAGCCAAGTTTGCTGGTTATGTTAGGCTATGCAGTCAGCCATTATGAAGATCAGCTGTCACAAACTGCTGAAAGACCTCCCCAGCCTGTGTTGACAAGGTGGTAAGAGGGCAAATGAAATCAATGGTAAAGAGAAAGGACAGTTTCTATTCAAAACAGATACGGTAGATTCCAAAAGAGGTACAAGAAGGGCCATGGCAGTGAACAATGGCAAAGAACATCTTTATAAGGAGTTAGTAAATAGTGAAGGACCCTTTTGTGAAAAAGATACACTGAGATAGGATAAGGCAAAGGTCTGCAAAATCAGTTGACATGGAAAAGTTAAATAAGCAAGAGTTGTGCACCACCATTTCTGTTTGTTAACCTCTGTCAGAGGATAAACAGACTCAGAAAGCAATGGGACAATTTAGCAGTCAGGAACAGAAATACCAGAATAATTTTTTTCCTCATTCACCAAAAAATGAAGTATACCCTAGGAGATGGACTTTGTCATGCTGTTCAGCTGAACTAGAGAGCCCTCCATAGGTTAACTGCTTAAAATTCCTGTCCTTCCTTTGCCTTTGTTTTTTGGGGGTTGCCTTGTGGGCTTTTTTTTTTCTCCCCAGAGAAGCAAAGGAGTCATGTATCTTACCTCAGTATCAAACTTGTTTTCCAGTGGTCATAGATTTACTTATCTGGATCTTATTCACAGGTGCTACCATTTAGAGTCTTTTGGTTCTGAATTATACAGGGAGATTCAAATGGGGAGAAGTTTTGGTTGGCAGCTTAAAGGTGTACTCCTGTGTTTGAACAGAGAATCAACAAAGTCCTGTGGCTGCTTCAGTGAGTCTTTTTTCAGTGCAGAAGGTCCTTACTAGTTTGAAGAGATTCAGTCAAGAGAGCCAAGTTTACTATGCGGTTGTTCTCCAATTGAAGCAAACCTTCCCCCTCGCCCCACCATGCAGTTAGCATAAATGACTGATTGTATGTCAAGGGTTAGGGTTTACCTACTTACTTCTGCAAAGTTTCATCAGAGTGCTCTGCCTGCTTACTGGGCTCTTGTGGATGGATTCTCAGTGTTTACCCACCTCTTGACCATGGAAGTCTTCAAATAAGAGTGTGCTACTAGATTTTTGTGCAGTGTTCCAAGTACAGTTGCCCCCCTCCCCTCCCCATCAGCCTAGTTTAAAAGCTAAGGTAAGCTTGTGTCTCTGTAGCAGGTAAAAATAATAGGTAAAATTAGGTTTTACTTAAAAAATTAATCAAGACAGCATGTACGACCAAACCTTGGCTTCTCAGTTACTTGGTCAGGATGGCAGATGTGCAGTTAGCATAGTGCTAAAAATGGGAATAGCCTCAAAGATGTTCTGCTGAGGTGCATCCTGTAAGATTTCAGCTGTTTTCTTAAATCTCTGTTTGCAACTATGATATTGGGGACATCATAAATTTGGTAAGTTTTCATAGATATTTTAGCATGATTCATTTAAAAGAAGGGGTGATAGGAAATTCTGAAGAGAATGTCTTGGGAAAAAAGTGTTTGCATAAAATTAGTCTCAGAATTAGATTATATATTTTGGTTAGGAGAGTATAGAAGTCTAATACAGAAAATTTGCACTCAATTGAAAACTTGCACTCAATTGAAAGCAACTGCCCTAAATGAGGTAATAGTATTATCAAATAATACTACCATTAAATTGCTATTCCTCAAAAGAACAAAGTATTTTGTTATTTTTAGTAACTTATATGCCCATATAGAACTTCAGTGATTGAAACCACAAAGTGCTGCTTTTTCCTTCAACACCAGCACTGATTTTAAATCTTAACAAAACCCAACTTGAAAATCCTGCATTTTGATTTTTGTGTTAACTAGTATGATAGTTCACATACTGTGGTGTTTGTGTGTTTGTTTTTAAGACAAAACTGCATTATGTGCCTTGTTGCAATCCCCTTTTCTTTTGTGTCTCATTTTCTTTTCTCTCCTGCCACTCATAATTTTTATTCCAACCTAATAAATCCAGAAGACATTATTAACTTGTGTTCCATGCTGTGCCATAACTGGATTTAAGTGCTGGTGGGAATCAGTGGACAAGTAAAAAATGCCACTTGCTGGAAATGCAGATTTTTTTGCATCCTGTTCCTCTTTTTAATGTGTCTTGGGCTTAGCCTCAGATAGGTTAAACTGCTTAATTCAATGAGGCTTTATTAGCATAACAATGCCTTTAACAATTGCAAGAATGTAGGCAAAAAGTGATACAGTACAGGAGAGAAGGTACAGTCCACACAAGGATACAGGAGAGAAGGTACAGTCCACACAAATAGTTGCTACTGGTTTTCTGTGAATGGATCCTCTTGACACGTTTGTGAGCACTGCTGGGTTTGTAAGTAACAGCAAATTCCTGTGTCCTGAACTGCTGTCTGTTCTCTCAAAGTGTGCCATTAACTTTTACATGAATATTGATGTGTGCTCTGCTGCTGAGAAATATCACTTCCTCCCACTTGGGTTTTGAGCGTTGTCTTCATTTTTCCCGTGAATCCAGGTCACAACTTGCACCATTCCAAGGTCCTATGCTCAGTTTTTATCCTTGTGTTTCATAATTATAGCAAAAATGTTTGTCAGCCTGTTATGCTGTTTTGTAACAGTTTTCTGTATTGCTCTTTCTGATAAGTTATTCTTAGTGATTAACATCTGTTCATAAAAAAAGCAGTGACTTGAGTACCTCAGTATCTTCTGGTGTTATACAGCAGGATTTGGTTTTATTTGGTTTTTTATTCATCAGGAAATGGTTGCTAGACTGGAAAATTACTAATTTTTTTTCAAACTTTGATTTAATAGACTTAGTATTGTATAATTGAATGTTTGTTACTTTGGTTGGGATCAAGATGGAAATTGGTTGAGCTGTCAGTTCTTTTAGATGATTGAAATGAGTGAAATTACCCTCCCAGTGCTCTGTGGCTGATTTTTTCTGGAGTCTCCCTGTTCCAAATGCAGGATCAAACTGCAGAAATGGAAGTACAGGTTTTTGGCTGGGTTTTCTTCAGTTAGAGCCATTTAATGGCTCAGACTCTATTGCTTTTAAGGAAAAAAAAAGCATTCAAGCATCTTTTTTTGTCATCTCATAGTATTTTTAGTGAGAGTGGAAACATTACACAGTAGTTTGCTTAAATATACTTGTATTGCTTTTAAGGAAAAAAAAATGCATTCAAGCATCTTTTTTGTCATCTTATAGTATTTTTAGTGGGAGTGGAAACGTTACACAGTAGTTTGCTTAAATATACTTTTTGGTTTTTTTAAAACATCAGCTCTTTGGGGTTGGTATTGTGTGACTCGGTAATGTATGAACTTTACATTATAGTAATCGCAGTTAATTCGGAATTTTGCAGGATTCATTCTTATTTTGAAAATTCAGTATGAAATGTTGACTTTGTACATGATTTAAAAAAAATTCAACCATGTGATAGTATCTCTGCTCTCAGTGACTGTAATAAGCACATCTGTGAGGCAATTTCAAGCACTGTTTCATATACTTGTCACTAACCTGTTCTACAATATTGCATATACTTGTCACTAACCTGTTCTACAGATACAATCCAAAAGATTATTTTCTCTTTCTTATGACAGAGATATTTTCTTGCTGCTGCTGCTGGATTCTTCTTTCTTTTTCAAGCTTTTTTTTTTTCCTCTTCTGCAGTTTTGGTTTAAATAAACCAAATAATAATAAATAATAATAATAAATTTTCCTAAGTTCCCAACTTTTACTTTATGCCCTGTACTTCCTTTGCCGCAGAAGCAGATAACAAAGAAGGAAAAGGGCAAGAAGTATCTGTAACAACACTCCTTATGGCTTGCACAGAGCTAGGGAACTGAATAGCTGCTGTTTGCTGTTCTTTTAACCCTAGGATTTATTTGTGATGGCATGATAGCTCCACTTCAGCATAGTGTGCTGCCTGCAAGGTGGAGATGTGATAATTGGGAAGGTAGGTGCTGCTGCTCAATTGCAATGCTGAGTGAAATAAGTTTGCTTTTATCACTTCCATTGTCCCTTCTGAAGTTCATTTGGCTTCACTCCCCTTAGGAGCAGTAGAAAACCAGCAGGGTTTTCTTAAGCATTCACATAGTGATGGTTATCCTCCTTTGTCTGAGCCAGCTTTTAGAGGGAGATAAGGCTTATTTTTTTTCCAGTAGATTTGGAGTTACTTGTTAACAACAGAGGAATGTGAAAGCTCAGGAATCCTGACATCTTTTCAGGTTCTGAATGTAGGGCACATTCAGATGCATCTGTCCTGTGGTTTTTAGTTTTTCGTTTTTGGAATTAGTCTAGCCCCTAATTTTGGCTCTCTGTAGTCCCCTGCTCTTTCTCCACATCGCTAGTCTACACTAATTTTGGCATCCTGTTTTAGTGGGTTTTTTCTTGTCAGACTTTAAGTCTGCTCATCATTTTGCATGCTATCGAGGGAATTTTCTTGTCCTTTTTATTTTCTATTCTGGCACTCACGGGAAAATAAATGAAAAGATGGGAAATAGGAACTCTATTCTTAGTTCTTGTCTCTGTCAACAGTGAAGTTAGGAGCAGTTTTGGGAGCAATCTTTTTTATACTTTCCACAACAGGGGTGGAATTATGAGGGAACTTAATAGCACATCTTCAACAAGTAGATGTTTCTTTGCTGAGAATTCCAAGTTGAGAGGGGTTTTTTGCAAGTCTTCAGGAGGGGAGTTGGGCATTTTCTTAGGAGAGTAAAATGCACATACCTGATTATATTGTTTCCAAGTTTACAGCTGTAGCATCAAATTATGGATGTCATTCTCAAATTCAGTACAGCCAGGAAAAATACTCCTTTGTCCACTTCTGTTTCTCAGTCTGCCTCAGAGAACCATGCCTTGTTTCCTGCTGGTCTTTATTTTAAATTAATATTCAGCTCAAAGTAAACATGAGGAAGGAAGGAAAGTTTCAGGTTAAGCATCTGAAGTTTGCTAGAGCTGGGCAGGCAAAAGTGTAAGCCCATTTAAGGGAAGTTTCTGGGCCATCCTCCCTGTGGATACTGCAGAAAATGGCAGGTCTGTCAGCTGTCAGTGTTTAATGAACTTTTCTTTGGGGAGCAGAATGAATACACAAAAAAAGACAAGTTGCCCTCAGTTCTAGGACTTTGGGATGTGGCAGATGTGGCAATCTCAGACTTCAGGTAACCTGCACTCGATGGTTGGCTGCTTGAGTGAGCCTCCTGCTTCACTCCCAAAGGTGCACACCACAACCATGTGTAAGTTAAGAGTTAGTGTAATGCTGTTGCAGACACCTTTGGATCCAAACATTTGAGACTTAAAACTAGAGACTTTGACATGATCTCAACAAACTAATTTAATCAACAATCCTTACTTGTGATGCAGAGGAACTTATTGTCTTAAATTGCATTAGACATGTAATCAGAGAATGATTTCCAGAACTTACAAAGTGCCTTACTCTCTTTTTACATTTTTTCAGGCTACTTTCTGAAGTCTGTTTCTTATTATAGAAATCATCGAGACACTGATTGCCAGGATAGCTCTTACAAAGTCCAGAGTGCAGATAGTATAGATTTTTACTGTTTGTCTGCAAAGCTAGTAACAGGTGGGTGCCTTGTGCTGAGACCTCTCACCCCTTAGTAATTAGTCATTGAGGTAAAGCATAGACAGCAATTAGGACAATATGTTAATGTATTGCTAAATTCCTCCAAAATAAATAAGTTCTGTTAGTTAATTTTTAAGTTCAGTTCATATGTTGTTATACAGTGTGTGGTGTCATGTTTGTTTGTTTGTTTGTTTATTTTTGGGGTTTTTGGGTTGGTTGGGTGTGGGTTTGCTTTGTTTTGTTTTAACACATTGTAACAGTAGCAAGTTTTACCAATTTGTGGTCACTTCGGTTGTATTTTCTGCATTTATCTTTCTAAAGATGATTCGTATTACCTTTCATATGAGTGGTAATTAAAAAGAGAATAATAAAACATCTGGAAATAATGATGTTGCATGGTTTAAGCAGCATGCTTCCCAAAAAAGGAAATCGTATCCTCACTGTGGTACTAGAATTCTCTAATCGATAGAAATGGTGGATGGGTGAAAACCAATTAACATATTTGATGTTACTATCAAAACACCTCTTGATGATAAGGTCTGTTGAAAGAGGTTCCTACCCACAGGGTCAAAGGTAAAATAAATAGCAACATGGATCACAGGCTGTTTGGATGCTGAAATCACTTGGGTTTCCTTATCTCCTAAGTTAACAGAAAGGTATAAAAGGAAAAGTCAGCACATCCAGAAGAAAAAGAAATAATTCTTGGTAAATATGTTGCTCATCTTTGGGACTCATTGCCACAGGAATTTGGCAGTGTTGATAGATTCAGAAAGTGTGCCAATTGCACCCCTCAGTATGTTGCAGAGAGGGTTGGTATTGTGGTGTAGCATGTCAGTGCTAAACAGTGACTTTCCTTCCAAACCCTCTAAACAGTATTCGTGTCACAGCCACTTAAATTTGAGCATTGCAAAATTAAAAATGTAAAAGAACCATGCTCATAAAGGGTTTCCCATCAAATTTTTGTTTCTCACTTAAAAGCTGTTTTAATTTCTTGTTACTTCCAGGCAAAATGGGTAAAATTCTAATTTCCTTTTCATGAAATCTGAGGATTTTTGGGGTGGGGGAGAGTAGCAAGGAGTAAGAATTTACAGCCAGAGGGAAAATTCCTTCTAACATGTGACTCAACTAGAAGAACAAAGGACTCATAGTTGCAAGTAATCTAGTATTTACCCCAATGAAAATCTTTGCTCTCTGTATTTTCCTCTTGCTTCAGTAACATTGTCTTCGCGTAGGCTTAGGCAATATAGAGGTAGTCTGAAAGGCAGTTGCATGATTGTGTGCAGTGCTGCATGCTGAGACAACTGCATCAATGTTTTGGTCTAGCAATAAGTGTTTTCTGCCTTCAAGCTGAAGCTTATTTAGCTTGGCTTTTCTGGTGCTGCTGTAGCAACCATCAGTCTCCAGGCAACTGAGGCACATTGACCTCTTGGTTGAACTGAGTGTAGCACTACTTCAATTTAGCTGCCTGAGACAATAGTAATGGTGTTGAATGTGAAAAATGTGAAATTTTCTAGTTTGTGTGCAATGGAAATGATAAAACGATTTAGATGGCACCAAATTTTTAGGTTTGACTTGAAAAAGATTTCAGGTTTACATGGTGTGTGCTTCGTTACAAGCTGCAGAGTTGGCTGCTGAGGCAGTGTCCTTACAGGCCTTGGATGAATGTTGAGAATCTTGCAAACATTTTTACACAGCAGCAATTCTGTTACTGTAGGGGTTTGTTTCATTGCTTAAGTAGCAAAGACTGTTGAGGTTTATTTTGGTAGGCAAAATGTGAATGTTTGTGAATAGGTAGCTGATATTTTTATTATCACTCTTTCTGCAATTAGAGGTGATCTTGAAAGTAGTTACTTTACTCTCAGATCCATTATTTGCCCTATAATGAGTGTCTGGCTTTCTTTGTACTACTCACATGAAGAAAATAGATTACTCTATGGGTATACTGAATTTGTTTCTTAATTAAGTCATTCTTTCTGCTAGTCAATAAGAGTGAAATTGTGATTCCTCATATATAGGTTATAGTTTTTAAGGAAAACAGATTCTTGGGCAAGATAGTGCTTCCATTGTCTATGTAGAGCATATACAGGTTAAGTACTGTGAACACAGGGGTAGCTGAAAAGGATGGAGGAACAAACTTGGGGTAAAAGGGATTTGTGTGAAATTGTGCTCTGTTTTCAGTTTAGGTCTGGGGGGGAGGAATCCCAGGGTCTTATCTCTGTAAAGCCTCCTTAAAAAAACCAACAAACTACGACAAACAGACAACAAAACCAGCCAAACAAAAAATGCCTCTTTATGAGTCAGCATTCTAGTAACTTTTGGTACGAGTCTCTTGTGTCTAGTGTATTAATAAATAGATTTTAATTGGTTAAAATTTTGTGTAATATCCAGCTTAGTTAACATGGAAGAGAGGAGTAAACTGGTAGTACAGTTGTGAGGTTATAGCTTTTTCACATTACTGGAAGATAGGCCTTCTATCCATCCATGTGGTTTTTAATGACTTGATGTGCCCTTGTTGTACACTGGGCAGAGGTATAAATTAGTTTCTGTAGGTGTGCCATTAATTTTTCATTTTGCCTTTCAAATCCCACTGTGTTTCCCAGTTGCATTCATTCATGCCATTCTTGGAAAATATTTGAGTGCTGCTGTTTGAAGGTTAGGCGGTTTCATTAATTGGAGGATTTATCTGTATGTTTAATCAAAACAATTGATTCTCCAGGACAGCATTTGATATTTGCATGTTCGTAAGTGAGAGTCTTCATTACAGCTAGAAGTTCAAAGTATTTAGTTTTACTGGTAACAGAAAAAATACTAATGATGTGAATATTGTATCCATAGGATGATTTTACATGTCACATACACAGTTCTAAATTACAATAATTTGTACATTTGTAATTAATGCTCTTTTGCTTTTTGACTGAAAATTTGCTCTTCTAAGACATCATAAACCCTTTTTCTGATTTAATTTTAACTTTTCCAACCTCCTAATTAAACTGGTCAGTTAATTCTTTTGTTTCAGCCAGGCTGTGAATACATTTAGTGTAAAACTGAACCTTGATTGTCTTTTTTAAAAAAACCCCAAACTTTTAAGGGCTTCAGAATGCTTGAACTCAAACTTTTAAGGGCTTCAGAATGCTTGGATGGTAATGGTGGCAGTTTGAGACTGGGTTGTTTTTAATCTCAGTATTGGTTTAGTGGAATGGATGAGTAAAACACTACGGGTTATGTTTTTAATCTCAGTATTGCTTTAGTGGAATGGATGAGTAAAACACTACAGTGCATGTTTGGGGTTGATTCCCATTGGTGATGTGTGTGTGATAGCAGGTGAGGTGAGGTTAGCTGTAAAAGTATGCTCTCTGCATCAGTAGTGCTGTAGGCTGTTTTAGGCAAGTGGTTGATGTCGTTTGCTTGAAAATTATTATGTTCAAGTTATAACTTATAACAGCCAAAATACCTATTAAAAAGATTTAAATGAAAGTATCAGTTTAGTTAAAATATATAAATAGTATTTATCATACTGCAGATTAATATTATTTTGTGTTGTGCTAGTTGTTTTGAAAAGTCAGGTGATAATTTCAAGAAGAAATGTGGAACCAGTATTTATTTTATGAAGGATTTTCTGTGTTGTCCTCAGTTCCACCTGTATTTCTTCACATGTAGGAGAATAAACAGTGATTTGGAATTGTTTTTTATTGGAAATGGTTTAGATAAGATTTCCAAGCAAATTCGTTTTTACTGGAAACGGTTTAGATAAGATTTCCAAGCAAATTCCATATTGGTGGTGAAAATTTTCAAGGGTTGCCTTGCAGTGATGCATGAGAAATTGTTGATGTGGCAGAATGATGTGGCTCTTGGGCTTCCTAGAACTTTGGTTGTATTGCAGTTCACTGTGGTCTGACCACCCTTCTGTGGGTGTGCATTGCCATCCCAGATGAAGAGCTGACAGTGCAGAGAAGGCAAGTGGTGCTGTGCATCACTGGTTCCCTCGTCGCCTAAGTGAAGTTAAAGGTGGTACCAGAAGCACTGAAGACTAAAAGGAAGCAGTAGCATATTCTTCCCATTGCCTTCAATACCCAAGCAGAGCCAACTGTGACATGCTCCCCATAGCATAACCAGCCTTAAAAATTCTCAGGATAAAAATACCTTTGCCCAAGTTAAGCTAGGAAACGTAAGGCCAGGTGACTTTTGCTGCTGTCACTAGATAGGCAGGTCTCTTCACTTCTCAGGAAAAGCAGTTAATCTCTATATATGCACGTTACCAATCTTTTATTATCATTATGTGCCTAGCATTAATATGTGTTCATATCGAAGCTCATTTAATTGCAATGCATGTTTTAATTAATGGATGCATTGTTCAGGTAAATGCTGCTTGCCGTAGACCAAAATACATCAGCTTAAGATGACTTAGAGATGAAGTAAGCTGATGTTAATACTTGATCTAGTGCTTGAATTTCCCTCCAGCTGCATGGAAACTGTTAGCAATATCTTCTCAGAGGCCTAGCAGAAAAGTTTGCATAAAATTTAACTTTAAACCTCATCTGCATCAGAATATTTTGTACTGCTTTCAGTAGTAGTTGGCCATACGTAGATGTTGGTGATATCCAGTGCTCTGTATTTCTTTACTTTGTGTTAATGGGAACAAGGAGTAGTTTTGTGCTTTCTGTCACAGCATCTTGCTGGGATGAAGAGCCTAGTGTGATTGGTAAATGGTATGACCCCAACCACAGGAACAGTGATATGTTTTTATTTTAAACAAGAAATAAAATTAACCTTTGAAATTATTTTTGACAAAGAGATACTGGCGGAAGTAGGTTATTAGGTGATCTGTCACTAATTGTAAAGCATCATGATGATGTAACACAAAGCTACAATATAGCAATGACTATTTTTAAAGCAGAGGGGAAAAGGGATGTTGATTGGATGTAAACTGATTAAGAAGCTGTCCTGGAATTGGTTGTTCTGGCCATCCTTGTTGTCCTATCATGAAAGGAGGAGAGTTCAGTAATGGTTTAACTACAATTAAATCCCTCCCCTTTCTTTATGGAAATTCAACTGTAGGCATTTCAGCATTAGCCTAAACAATGGTTTTGAATATGTTAAGCCCCTAACAATTAGGGAGCAGTTTGGGGCATTGAATAATGTGGAATGATGCAATTGAACCTGACAGCTTCAACAGTCAGCCTACTCATGGGACCCAAAAGTTGTTCACACTTGGTTTCATCTCTCATCACACGCTGAGTATTAAAACCTTACTGGTGTGGAGCTGAGACAGAAATGAGGCCTGTTATCAGAAAATATTTCATAGCATAAAACTTGAAAGGAGCAGGGGAAAAGGCATGCTCAAAGGGTCTCCAGTTTTTGAGACCCAATCTAATTGCATGCAGCTAAGCATTGTCTCACTTTTCTCCCCTTTGTTTTTTTCTGCTTAAACAACATGTAACTTGTGAAATTAAGAGACTGCTTTCCCTGGAAATTGAAGTAAATGTCCACTTACGAATGCAAATAGCTGTCAACTTGGGAAACTTTATAGTCATGCTGTTAGAGTAAAATACCATTTTGGAATCATGCAAACAAATATAAAATTGTTCTAAGTATTTTGGAGGATATTTATATATAGGAGTTAAATTTAGTTAACTTGCAAATCTCATTCTTTAGGTAGAAGAATATTCTTGCACTTCCTCTCTTGCTGCAGAGGAAGTGTTTATAAGCATCAATCAAATATCAATCATTTATCCTTACTGCACGTGGGCATCCCGTGAATTACAATGCGTCGTCCTTGTGTGCTGCTCTGCTGCTTATGGCTCCACTGATTTATTGAACATGCCATAAAGCAAAGCAGTGTGTTATATACCTCTAGATGGGCTTAAATCCTTCTGCTAAAATATTTTCAGGCAAATGTGCTGCCTTTTCAAAGTAAATACTTAGCAGCCTCTTTATTTTATTAGTTCATACATTTTGATCATGTATTGTGTTGAGTGTTTAAATAGAATCAGTTGAAATAAAGAATAATACAGCTTTAAAAGTTCCACATTTTAGAACATGTTTCAGTCCCGTGACCTTAATACGTATTGACAGGATGATTGTGCATTTTTAATAAATGCTTGCTACAGCTTGTTTGGACTCTGGGTGAAACATGAAGCTCCTATTTCACCTTTAAATAACGTAGCACTCCTCCACCTCCTCTGCTTCCCTCTCAGATGAAGTTGTCACATACATAAGAAAACTTCACAAATCATTATTCTCGTCATTTTACCTTGCCACTTTAAAATAGTATTTCCAAAGTTTTTTATTTGCCTCCAACTCACTTGAGCAATTTTATTGTGCCTTTTTCTTTGGGAGTTGCATAGGGTACACTATTGCACTAGAACTATTGTGGTTCCAACTTGTTGTAGGACACCTTGACTATTATTTTAAAGTATAAACAGGGGTTAAGTTTAGGGTGAAACCACCACTTGTGAAAAAACTCAAGTTCTTAGATATTGTTTAAATCCTGCTAAGTCTTTTGATCTGTTCTATCAACCCACTTAGCAAACATTGTTTAATTCCTTTGATGTCTTTTGTTTTGTGATGTGATGGTTACTCAACAAACTTTAGCAACTCCCTTCAAGATACTTTGAGAAAGTTCTTAAAGCTATTTGTGCATGTTTCAGTCAAATAAACATGTAATCTCCTTGCTGTTGTAGCTGCCCTGCCATCATAAATTAATATATAGTGGATATCACAATTTTAAGCAGCCTTGCAGTGAATTACACGAACTGAGAGTAAATGTAGGGGCTTTTGTGTAAGACCTGAGCAGGACACTTACTAGAATTAAAAGAAATCTTTCAGAGAAATACTCTAAACAGAAATAAGACCTCGCATTTGGAGTTAAAAAACCCCCAAAACATCAACTATATTAGCAGAATTCATAACCACAACCAATCTATTTAAACAAAATATATATATACTTTTATTTTACCTCTTAGATACGGCTGAATTGTAATACCAGTTGAATCTTGTAATATTCCATTCTGTAAGGTTTCTTCAGTGAAAGAGATGAAAAACGACATTGTTTTTGAAGTTTGCTTGGTTTTGAAGGGAAAAGAGCTGAAGGTTGCTAGTGAGCAATAATAGTTGAGTCAGAATTGTGCTATAGGCATATGTTAAGGAAAATAGCAGGAGCTGTGCAGTGTTGCTGCCTTTGACAGTCAGTGTCACAGTACTAACACTAGTGTTTTTGGAAGCTGTTAGACGCAGGTAGGGGGAAATGCCTGCATTACTTTTAAAACTTAAAAATAATTGGGATTAAGTCTACCAAAGACATGCAATTCTTAAAAAACTGAACCCAACCAGAAGTAACAGCCAGATGTGAAGTGACACTGTGGTTCCGTGTCTAGCAATCTTGCACGTACCTATAAACTGAAGAGTGAAAAAAATCCTGATCATTGTAAGCAATTACTCGTGGCTTTTTCTAACTTTGTGACAGTAGAAGAATGTAAGTATCGGGCACAATTTCTCACCAGTATATAGTAAATAAAGCATCATTGAAAACAGTTGTGTGAATTCATAAAAGTCCATTCATCAAGTTTAATATGTTGGCTGAAAGCCAAAACTTAATGGTAGTGTGTGATTCTTTCCAGAGACATAGTTTATACTCTGTAATATTTTGCTGTAATAACCAGTATGTTTCCCCTGTCTCTTGTGTGCAGTTATGCATGTCAAAATGTCCCACAAATTGAGTTCCTTACTGTTCACCTTCTTTTCTCATTTTTCTAAAAAAGTTCCCTTTGTAAAGGTTGTTTACATTTTCTTAGAAGATTCATTTTAAAAGCAGTGATCACAACCTGTGTCTTTGATTCTATCCCCCACCCTACCGCCCCTTGCAATCTCTTCTTTGTTCTGAAATAGTTTTTTTATCAGGTAGGAAAATGCCTTTTAAATAAGCAGCCATGCCTTTATTTCTTTGATTGCCTGTCTCTGCAACTCAGCATTTGACACAAATCTTTTCTTCGAAAGGGAAAAAGCATAAGCAGCCAAGGAAGAAGGTATTTTTATTGCGTTGGATTATGCAAGATTTTGGCCAGCCTCCTTAGCTTCATCTGTTTAAGGGTTCATTTTCGCTTGTTTGGCACAAGTCCCAGCAGAGACCTTCAGAATTGTGGTTAGCAACATGAATGAACACAAACTTTGGGAGCTCTTCAATAAGTAGAGCTGGCCAACTGCCAAAAATACAGTTCCTTATATGGGGTCAGGGCAAAGCTGTGATTCCCCGAGCCCCCTATTGTATAGAAAACATACTTGTAATGGCTGTTTGCGTGCTTTAAACTAAAAACAAAACAAAACAAAAAAACACCAGGCTTCCAAGTCTATCAAAATAGGAAGTAACAAAATAGTGTGCAGGTTTTACTAATGACGGAGCGGAGCGGAGGAAATATGGCTCTGTGTAGTTAAACTCTAGAGCTGAAAGTTGGCCCTTTTGACCCCCACAGCCGGCTCGTGATGTAAGGAACCCAAGCATTTGTGAGACATCTGTTGTCTACCTGCCCTTATTTTGTAAATGGTTTAATAAGATTAAATAATTAGGAGGATAACCACATGGTCGCCATGCTCCTCAGTCCTAGCAATGAGCACATACTTGAGGATCGCAGGGAATTCTGCCCGTCCTGCTGCACCAGGGTGCTTTGAAAATGCACTTTAGGTATTTTTATTATTTGCTACAGTAATTTTTTTTATTAGAAAGGTTTTTCTTCTAATTAACAGAGCTTGCCAACGACAAGTGCAGCACACTTTCAAACCTGTTTTCAGAGTACTTCAATTCTATTTCTACGCTCACAAACAGAAAATAATTTTGCTTTTAGATACATCGTTTTAAATACATTGTTTTTAAAAAAACATTCTTACGAAAACGATGATTGTGCATTAGGAAGGCTTCTTTAAAAGACATTTAGCGTTTCTCCCCTTTAAAAAAAAAAAGATTCAATTTTTAATTGGTTTCTTGCAGGCAAACACCCTACCTGGATCTTCTCTCAGTCTGCCTCCATCCCACATGTACGGCAATAGGCTGAATCCCAGTTCAGCCATGGCAGCGCTCATGGCTCAGTCTGAGAACAGCCAAGCAGGTAAGCTTTAGCTGCTGCTGCAAACGTGCAGCTTCGCAGACCTCAGCGTTTTTAAAAAGATTGTAAAATTTTATTTTTGAGCTCTGCTCGGCATTGGGTTATTAAACGTCTGTACAAAGTTGTTCTGTGTTGCCAAGTAAATCCTCGGTTGTTCTGCGGAGCGGGGCGGGTTTGCATCCCCCTTTTTTCCCCTCGGTGTGTGCAATGTAAATGTTTGAGCAGAGCCTTCAGCAGGCAGGACTGCACCAGTGTCCCCAGTGCCTCCAGTGATTGATGCGCTCCGTCCCCAGCTCTTTGCAGCGGGAGAAACACAGCTCTGGGTTTTGTCGCGAATAGTGGAAACCTTTATTAGCATAATTCATGAAATTGCATTCCACACGAGTTGGTGTGAGAGAGATCCCGTTGGAGAACTGGCCGATATTTCGGGCTGCAGTGGCCCCGAGCTCGCTGTGCCCTGACGAGCTTGGCTTTGTCTCATCCCCGCGAGGATTTGTTGACATGTCGTGGTAGTCATGCCTGTTTGGGGGAAGGGAACGAGTTTAGCAGTTTACCAAGAATGGATCAGTCATGTCTTTGCCCTCCGAGAGGTCGGAGGTCGCTTGGCTCAGAATAGGGGGAGGGCAACCTTGAAGGGGCAGATCGGGTTATTTTATTGAGAGGCCATAGGGAAAATAACCCTTTTGAGTCCTTCCAAGCAAAACGTTTTCGTATATTTAATGAGGCCTTTTTTGTTTGTTTTACTACCTTTTTAGCCAGGGACTTTGCTACGCTCCTGCTTATAAATAGGAATTAGTGAATTATATGCTTTCGTAAAGTTTTCAGTAAATTTGCAGGATAATTGTGCTCCTGTTAGCCCGCGGTGCTAAGTTTAATGCGTCATATGTTTTATGAGTTGTTTTGGGATGCAAAGTGTTAAAAAAACACAGAGCATCAGGATTTGCTGTGATAAGCATACAGATTAGCTGTCCACAGCTGTGATTCATTACTTTCACCGTACAAATTAAAAGTGGCTGAGGGGAGGGTACTGCAAATGCAAACCACGCTTCTGTGCTGTAAAACTGAAAGGAATGAAAGAAGGGAACATAATCCATGGCCTGGTACAGCCTCAGAAATGTGTAAGGACAACACCTTACATGCTACAGTTCAGCAATCTTAAACTAGTGACTTATTCGCTCTTCGGCGGTAACTGCAGAGAGAAGTTGAGATTCAAGGTATTTTTTAAATATCTACATCAGCTATTAAAGCTCTTATCTAAGGAAAGGCGATTTATCAGCTGTGAAATATTTACACTGCAGATCAAGATCTGGGAGATAATAGCCGAAGCCTTGTTGGCAGAGGAGGATCACCCCGAGGAAGCCTCTCACCACGGTAAGCATTATTTCCATCCGAGAGTGCAGGCAGAGGAAATGTTTTCAGATTTGGAAACTTCACTGTCTTTTTACTCCTAATACCTAAGTGTTTTAAAAGCCTATATATATTTCTGTATATATACAGACACAGATCTATTTTTATATGGATAAATTCATATAACCAAAAGCCCTGTTATGTCCAGATATCTAAAATTGTGCTGAAATTTACTTTTGTATCAGCTGAAATTAGGTTTGCAAATGAAGGTTTGTAAGTAAGTTTGCTCCCTTGCTTAAGAAATGGAGACTTGCTTTAGGAGGGATTAATCTATCATTTAACCCACATGTACTACTTATCTCCTCAGATTTGTTACCACAATCATATTTTAGCCATATTTGCAAGAATTCCAAAATCCCATTGACTTACCAATGATCACAGGAATAAACGAAAATTTCAAACAAATACTTTCTTCCCTTTCCCTCACCACTTCAAAATAAGCAACAATTCTCTGTAGAAAAAAAAGTCCTTTTTTTTTTTGTTCTGCTGCAATTCGCATCTACTAGAAAAGTTTGAGATAAGAATTATGCTGGAACTGTATAACATTATTTTGTTTTAAAATACTGCTGTTAAAAATTTCAATATCATGTTTTAAATATTTCAGTAATGTTTTCAGTATGTTTTAAGTGAATCTTTGTTTTTAAAGGGCTTTGTTTTCCATACTGGCTCCCAAATTAATTAGATTTTATAGTGTTACTACTGTGGTTTTTTTTTTTTACTTAGGGACTAACCATGGGAATTTTATTCTGAAAAGGATATTAGGATAGGTAAAAAATGGTTGTTACACAGAAACAGCATTGTAATAATGCATTTATTGTTATAGCATGTGTTTATTATGGTAATTTATAACAAATATCTCCAAATTAGATAATTTAATGTGCATGCCTGGTGTTGTTGATCTTGTATTATATTCCTTAATTAATCAAAAGACATCTTTCTGGATGGGGTGAGATTATCCATTATAATACTTAGGTGTTATTACCTAGTCATTTACTTGCTTTTTAAGCTTTCCAATATGCATTGCCTCTAAAATAATAAACAGAGAATTTACAAATTAGTTTAGACTGTGTTCTCAGTATAAATACATAGACTTAAATTAGCATATAAATTAATATATACAGACAAGTAAGTTCAGACAATTTTGCAAAGGGAATCACTCAACAATTAGGAAATTCCAGAACTTTTGATTGTCTATTAAGAGTCCTCTTATGCCTACATGTTGTGGTAATTGCAGGTTTTAATGCTTTTTCAGTTAATGCCAAGGCCTGGTCTTTGCATAGGTCGTGGCTGTGTTCTGTCTGTCTTGTGGCAGAATATTTGGGAAGCTAAGCTTGTTAAATATGATGCTTCTATGGAGTGTATATTCAGGGTGTGTACAGTCCAGTCCTTGCAGTATGGTAAAAATTCCAGCTGGTTTCGATGGGGATGGTAAAGGAGAAGTGGATGATACAAGGCCACCTCAGTCCACAATTGCAAGGCTTCCTGCAGCATGTGGAAGCTGCAGCACTTCACAAAGTCTGAGAGATTTTGCTTGGCAGTAGGGTTGTTCAAAAACAAGCCAAAAAAGAGGGGGGGGAGGGCGGTGGGGTGAGGCAGAGGAAGGGGGAGAAATCACTGCTGTAGTTAGAGAATTGAAAGCTGGAAAAACCTAATCTGAAATACCTAGCATGGAAAAAATTTAGAAAACCTACTCGTTCAATGAAGTTCGGTAGTCAGCAAATTTCTCCCCTGGTTTGTGTGATAAAACAGATTACATGCATGCCAACATTTCTAAAATGCATAGGTAACTCCCCACCCTCCCCACTGCAATAAATAAGTAACTCTGATTCCTTCAAATATGTTTTTTTAGTGACTAAAAAGCTGACTTCAAAAATCTGTGATCTGGAAACTTTGCAGCTCTGAATGTTACCTGCTTTATCTATTAAAATTATTTTGCTGCAAGTTCTGACTCTGTTCCCTTTGAAGCTTATGAGATACATAAATAACACACATCTCTGAAAGAGCCATGTGATTTTCAGAGAGTTGCTTAAAATAAAAACACTTGCAGAAACAGTTGTTTGCCGTTGGTGACGCAGTCGATCGCAGCTCTTCGGAGAAGACATATGTGACTCATGACTTGTATGGTCATTTCCAATTCACATTGTTATATCTTTGTACCCCAATATAACCACAGCGTTTGATGTTTAAGCTGTCATTTTTAAACTTGCAATATATATATGAGAAATATAAATATTCCTGGTAAATATGAGCTGTTTCCATTTTGCAAAGAATTGCTGCTTTTCCCAAGGTAGCACTTAAACTTTTTTTTTACCCCGTACTTAACCTTAGGTTTAAAAATGTGTTATGCAATACCTGCACTGAAATTTGTACGTGTGTCTATATATAATGCAGTATTGCTTATAATTAATGCTCTAATAGTATGAGTAACTGTACTCCAAACTTAAACAGAAAACAGTTGTGAAAGCAAGCAAGGTATGAAACATGGGATTTCCCATCTCTGTGATGGCATTGGACCAGTGCAGGCAGCACATTTATAATCCTGTTGGAAACTATGATCAAATACTATTTGAAATAAGGATTCAGCCCTAGTGTGCAGGAACCATATCATGTCTAATGGATGAGGTTGGGATTCAGTTGGAAGACGATGGATTGACTAATGTTGCAACACATGGAAATCTAGATTTTAGTTTTTTATTCTCCTCCTGTACAGCCTTACAGAGAAGGATTGCAGAGGTTATACGGTCATGTGTTGCTTTGTTTGTACCTTTTTGAAGTTGATAGAAAATGGTCCAAAGCCTAACAGGAATTTTGTTAGTGATTTTTAATTCAAATAACACAATCTCTCAGGACAGCATTGTGAGCCCTTCACTAGCATGTGGACAGAGAAAGAAGTTAGTGGGGTAGTTGTTTGGTGGTTTTCTGTATTTGCTTTCTGGTTTTGACTTTGTTTTGTTTCTTTTTTTTTTTTTTTTTTTTTTTTAAGTGGGTGGTTTGTGTGGAGTGTAGTACCTCTGTTTAAAATGTTTCTATATAAACCTTCCTGGTTATTGCTTCAGCACCTCTTGTAAGCAGCAAGTTTTAAGGCTGTTTTTGCCATGTCTGTGCTGAACTGTTAAATGCTGTCGAGTTGTCATCTCTTGTCAAAAACCACTACCTTGGTTACCCATTCATCAGGGCTTTTTGTTTTAACAAGTGCTTTTCTTTCATCCTGTATGCAAAAGAGGAATTATTTATAAATACTTACAGAGCTCTTAAGTCACCTACTTAAAACCTTTTCTCGTAAAAATCGCTTTGCTCCGGTGCCTACAAAATGCTTGACAGTCATTAGGTAGCTAATGTGCTGTGACCACTGCTTATTACCGTAATCATAATTAACACACTGATTTCCTGAGCACTGTATGTTGTCCCGTACTGGGACTGTGGTGGTCTTGTTGGTAAGTTTGTACTGCCTGTGGAACAGTGTGACTGTGATCCCACGAGGGCACCAATTGCTTATAGTAATAACTAATAGATGAGAATCTAAATCTGAGCTCATCAGAATCGGTTTAAAAAAACCAAACCTGAACAACCAACAACAAAACCAACAACCAAATTTTCGTGGGTGTTGGTCCTGTGTGAGGAATGGGATCATGCATACATGGGACCAGAAGCCTGAGTCAGAAATACACTGAGCATCTGGGTTTGCTCACGAGTTCAATTTTGGCCCATCCAATGCAAAAGAAGATTTCTCGTAGAGCCTGAGAGGTACCCAGCCTTCTCAGGGGTTGTGTGCTGAATATTTCATTTTCTCCTGAATGAGAAAAGACATGTGGCAAGGGGATTATTCTTTGAACTATGTGTGATCATGAGTGAAAGAGGAGGTGTATTACGTGTGCACAGGACAGACAGGATAACTTTAACTTCCATTGCGTCCCTTATGAAATAATACTTTCACATAGTCCCTCAAAAATCTGGGTTTACATGATTGTTTTTAGAACAAGTTAGGCAGTGGAGTTATGTATGGCCTTTCTGTGTGCTGATTTTAATAAATTGGTTTTATTTTCCAGTTTTCTCTGGGAAAGGTTTGAAGTTTGGTGTTGGTTGGTTGGTTCCTGCCCCCCACTCTCCCTCTCAAGACAAGTGTCCTATGTATCCATATACAGTTGTTTCCTGCTGTAGAAGTGTGTGTTGTGTAATTTAATTCAATGGTGTTTGTCAGTTAGTATCATGTTAGTGTGTATGCAAGAAGAGGTTTTGTGCTTCCTCAGTATAGATTCTCACAATGTAATAATATGTCTTTCTTTTATTAAGGCCTTGGCAGTAAGAACCAGGAGTTCTTGGTGATTTTGATGAATTAACTCAGCCTTGGAAGCATAAGATATGTAGGTGCCAAGGGCTGATATAAGAAATTCCAGCAGTCTTTTCTTAATACATTTCCTCTCATGCTTTTCTTTAAACAATAAATTGCAATATTTTCAACAGATCCCCTGTGAGCAGCTTGCAGATTCGCTATGATCAATCAGGGAACAGTTGTGGGGAAAATTTGCCCCCAGTAGCAGCCAGCATAGAACAGCTCCTGGAGAGGCAATGGAGTGAAGGACAACAGTTTTTATTAGAGCAAGGCACCCCCAGTGACAGTAAGTACTCACAGTCTGTTC
>NW_008653269.1:47280-66545 GCF_000695815.1 Acanthisitta chloris
TGTGTGAGAGTTTTAACAAGATGTATTTTCTGCCATGAATCTAAATATAACTGTAGTGTAATTCTGACATGGCTTCAGTGAGTTGCAAAAGACTTCTCTATGATTATCTACAGTTTTATGGATGGGGAAATTTTGTCAAGCAAGAGGAGGTAACTTGCAGATCCGACCGATCGGTGCAGAGTTTGGAAAAGAATGCTGAACTCTTAGATCCACTGCTGTAAATACTGAAGTACAGTTCCCCATTTTGCTGTATATCATGTTATACAAATTGGCATAGTGGTTTTTGAATTGTTCTATTTTTCATTTTAAAATCCAAACTGCCTGCTTCTGTTGCTGTTTAAAAAGAAAATATTTACAAATGTTAGGCAGGTGTCCTACTGGGCTTTGGTGTCTTTGTTGTGTTCTGTCTTCCTTGTGAAGTTCTCAAAACAAGCAAATTATTATTTTCTTAAGTTATGTTTAATAGAGTGGAATAGTCCAAGAATGAATACATTAAAAGCATAAGTGATCATGTGGCTCTCCATATCAAGCAATATATCACTATCAAAGATAATCATTGAATATGTTTAAAAATTTATTTGAGTCTAGCTTAGGGTTTGTGTTATACTTTATTGAACGTATTATTCTTCTCATTGGTAGTGTAAAGTGGCATCTAGTTGGTATTTTTATGAATGGTATCCTGACAAAAATGCTAATTGTGAGGAAATTCATGCAGGGATAATCCTTTAAACATGATAGCTGGAGGACAGGTTTAGCTAAGTCTTATTGCATCTCATTTGGGCTCACTGAGGGTTCCTTTGTATGTTCTTGAAGAGGAGGGATAAAAGCTAAATCCTTGGGAAATGACCAGATGTGCCTATACCAGTAGACTTATGTCTGTAGTGGGCCCAGAGGTCATGTTAAACAAATACAATTTAGAATTTAAAAAAAAAAAAAAAAAAAAAAAAAAAAAGAAGGCAATCCCCGTGGCTTTACAGTCACACTCTAGTCTGAGTTGCGAAATGCAGGTTCAGAACCAAACCGGAGTTAGAGCAAACTGTGTGCTGAGGTTAGCCCGAAGGTGATGCCCAGCCCGGGGTAGGTGTGATGCTCACAGAGTGCTCCCTGCTGGGGGATCCCAACATCGCTGCTCCCAGCGCGGGGAGCACCACAGCTTCCCTCGGGTGACTGTTTCATTGCTGCTGCAGCTCTTGATGCAAGGCATTGAAGCAGAAAAACTCCCTCTTCACAAACTTGCTTATTTTTACATCAATGCTGTGGGTTGCCTGTATTTTAGTTGAATGTGCATTTGTCAAACTTCTCTGTTTTGAGAATGTTTAAAATTATAGCTGAACTAGATTTTTCCCAGCTATGCCATTAACTTGTGCTACGATTTTTATATTCCTCTTTGGGGGTAAGTTATCAGGTACTGCTGTTTGCTTAAAATGAATGCTAGCCCTAACTTTATCAGTATTTAAGCCAGGGTGTAGATGTAGTCCAAAATTACTGTCACATGCTACATGCTTCTTTCTGCACTTTTAACTCACACAAAATCCCTTAAATCTTCCCACTTCTGTAATAATTTTATTGTATCTCCACATACGACTTAACGTAATACAGAAACAAAAAAACAAACCAAGGTGTTACTTGTTCTTCGAATGTGGCTGTGAAAGATGACGTGTCTATTTTTGTCTCAGTTTTAGGAATGCTTAAATCATTACACCAACTTCAGGTTGAGAACAGGCGGTTGGAAGAGCAGATAAAGAACCTGACTGCCAAGAAGGAGAGGCTTCAGCTCCTCAATGCCCAGCTCTCAGTGCCCTTTCCAACAATAACTTCAAACCCCAGCCCTTCTCATCACGTCCATGCCTTTCCAGTGCAAGCACGTGAGTAGAGATTATGACAGTGTCAGAGCAATTTGAGCCTGGATTTATATGAAATATCTATTTTGTCTACATAGGCTTTTGATGGGAGATGCGTATACATGTAGGATAAATATAGACCAAGTATTTGCTGATGTGTTTAAATGTTTGAAAGTCAATGGGTGTATTTATCTAACTACTTGTTTCAGTGCAGTTTCTGTTTTAATTCAGTCTGGAGCACATCTGTTTGAATCTATTGATTCGCCAATTATGTAGTTAATATTTTACAATTAAGCAGTGATTTTAAGGTTGACTTTACATTTTCAATGTTTACCTCTGACATTATTTTGAAATAATTATTCTGAATCTTTTTACATGTTACAGAAATGTAACCACTGTGTGTTTTTTTGAAATAATTACTTTAGCACCTAGCACTGATTCCTTGAACAGCAGTAAAAGTCCTCATCTGGGAAACAGTTTCCTACCAGACAATTCTCTTCCTGTATTAAATCAGGTAATTTTGATTTCTTTCTCCTAAACCTAAACTCGTTACAAGTTAACTCCTCGTAGTCCTGGCATTGTGCTGTTAGGTGAATTTTTATGCAGCTGAGGGGGTTTTGTTGTTTGTTTTGACACCAGGAGATAACCTCCAGCGGACAAAGCACCAGCAGTTCATCAGCGCTTTCCACTCCACCACCTGCTGGGCAGAGTCCGGCCCAGCAAGGCTCGGCAGTCAGCGGAGGCAGGTCAATGGTGTGACAGTGGGGGCACTGGCCAGTGGTATGCAGACTGTAACCTCCACCATTCCTGCAGTGCCTGGGGTGGGTGGAATCATTGGAGCACTGCCAGCCAGCCAGCTGGCAATCAATGGAATTGTAGGGGCTTTAAATGGGGTCATTCAGACCCCAGCAACAATATCACAGAACCCTTCTCCTCTCACTCATGCAACTGTGCCACCCAACGCAACGCATCCTCTGCCAACCACGCTAAATAACAGGTAAGAATTTGCTGATTTTATCTTTTCCCCTGATGGTGCCTGCTGTTCTTCAGCTTGGCTGTAGTTTTTGTCTTGCTCCAAAGGTACTGTTTCTTTCTTAGCCTGTAATAGTCAAACTAGGTCCTGATCTGTGAAGGAAAGTGAGGAGGTATTTAATGGAAGCACAAATAGTCAAGTTAAAGAGATGTTGTTTTCTGTTTGGCTTTTGGGAATCCTAGTGTCCTTTTATTCTTGTTTTTTAGTAAGTCACATTCCTAATAATGTAAATCTGCTTTAGTGCATTCTTTAGTTCAAAAAACGATATTCCTTGTCCTGCCAATTGTTCTTTTAGGGTTAAAGGAGCACTGGAACTACCATTTGTTGCAGTAAGAAAAGGGGGAGGGGGAGCAGGAGAAGGGTATATGGTCATGTAATTCAAGATGTAATAGGCATAACTAACCAGAGCTGTAATACAGTTGCATGGGGTTTTCAGTTGTCTGCACTGACTCCAAAACCAACGAAATTAGTTTTTCCAGTGGTGTTCCTGAGGATTTCTAAATGCATAAAAAGATCCATGTGTGAGTGTTGGTAACATCCCTTCACCAAACCCAGGTACCCTCAGCAGCACAAACTGCTGCTGCTCGAGCTGCAAGGCAAATGGGTAACAAAAGGAGACAGCTGCTTTCCAGGAAGGGGATTGGACTGCTTGGTCTGGAAGTATTTTGGGATAGAGCAGAGCCTGGGCCAGCTCATTCTCCCTGCTCCCCTTCCCCCCACCCCTTGTACTGCCCAACTGCAGCTCTGTGTGGAAAGAAATGCCTGCAAATGGGGAATGGATTACTTGTCTTTAAGCAGAGTTTATTTTTGGAGATTATGGTGGATTACCTGCCAAAGAAAAAAGGCCTATGTGACTGGAATGCTATAAGAGATCCCTAGTTTGTAGTTTCTTTTTCCAGTTTCTTTCCTTCCTGTTGGCTTGACAGTTCCTGAGTATTTGTGTACCATATCACTGTGTGGTATTACTTCAGTAGGCTCATAAAACCTGGTACTGTCAAGTGTATCCTGTTGTTTTGATGTGCTGTTATGTTTTTACTGAGGAGGTTCTAATTTTCATAGTTTATGTCATGTATGAACACGAAGTTTCATAGGTTAAACAAAAAACATTCTGTTTATGAAAAGTTATCTTCCTGAGTATCAGAGGTTTGAGGAAAACACAAGAATTTTGTGTTACTCTACCCAAAAGTGTGAGGTGGAGTAAGAAGTGCTATACAAAGTAAGTAATATTAACCAGTTGCATAATGCTTTCCACTTTGAGATAATGCCAGAATACATCAGTCATGCTAAATCCCAGTCATGCTGCTGTTTTCTCAGATGATTTTGGTAACAGATTATTTATTTCTGACTCTGTATATTGCAGAAGTTATTTTGTTTCTTTTTAAATATCCACCTTAACCACTGTAACTCTTCAGTGTGTGGCCTAGTAATAGAATACTCTACTACTAGTAGAATTCTTGTAGTAGAATTCATGCAAAATAGTGCAACTAGTATCCTGTTCATAAGCCCTCATTGCAACTTTTAGTAGAGCCTGGAATATTCCAATGATTCTCTATTTTCTACTACAACAAGCTTATGATGTAAAACTCTGCCAGGACTTCCTGTTCCTTCTCTGCTTTATTTGAGTTCATCCAGATTATTTCCTGGGCCCCTTTCCTTTTGAGGTCTTTCACAATTACCCCCATTTTCTGTGAGTTTTTAGTAGTTGTATATTTAGAAGAAAAAAGTTGAGGCTGAGCCAGCACTAATGGTAATCAGTGCTAATATCATTTTGGTAATGACGATACACGATAACTCAGCCCTACTTTCTAACTTTGGGGTATTGTTCTGTAATTAAAAGACTTGCCAGAGATTCCTGTAAGTTGCTGCTTACAGATCCTTTTCAAGCTTCCAACAGGTTCATGTGAGAAATAGCTAAGAGTGTTCCCCAATGAATGAAGACTTCTTTATGCCAACTGTCCTCATTCATGTGAACTCTTTAACTGTGGGACACAGGGAGGTGAGAAAACACTGATTTGCACACTGCTCTTGGAGAGAGTTTCAAGTTGTAGGTAAAAGAGCCAACATTCATTCAGCAGAGAAAAATACCTAATCCTTTTCTGGGAAAAAGATGGCTTAATACAGATTGGTAGCAACTGGGAGATTAAGTGATTTGAGGAAAGAGATAGGATTGTTTCTTTACGTTCTCGCAACCAGAGAGGACTGTAGGATGGAGAGTTTCAGACTGATCATGTACCTTTTAATGAGAAGCTAAAAAGGATTAAATTTACATTCCAAGCTGATCTGGTTTAGGGAAAGCTCTGTGGTGAAACCCAGTGAACTGTCCCTTCTGGGAAGCTTGGGAGCTGCAGCGTTTTGTCTTCTGCAGTTTGGTTTTGTTTGTAGACACTGAGATCTCAGCTCCTGGCTGAGGGTATTTTCTTACAAGTGCCTATGCAGAGCAAGAGGGGTGGGCAGAGTGATTAAAGACAAGGGAGAACAACAGCAGAAAAAAAAAGTGCAAAGGTAAAACATCTAGGAAAAAAGAAAGGATGGGATAAAATAATGAAAAAAGCAGTGGAGAAGATTAATTCCAGTATAGAAGAATACAAAAAAAGGGAGGTAAAAAGAGAAGAAGGAAATAATGGTAATATTAGTCAGAATGTTGTGGAAATGGTGCCAAAGGCTTTATCTAAGTCCAGGTAGACATATCCACAGCCTTTCCCTCATGCACTATGTGGGTCACCCTGTCACAGAAAGTCAGGTCAGTCAGGCAGGACCTGCCTCCCTGGTTTTCCTGCATGTGCTATGTGTTGGCACTCAGGGTGATCTGCTCCATGACCTTCCCTGGCACCAAGATCAGAGTGACTGGGCTGATCCCCAGATCCTCCTTCACGGCCTTCTCGTAGACAGGCACTGCATTCACCAGCCTCCAGCCAACTGGGACTTCTGCAGTCAGCCAGGGCTGCTGGTAAGGGGTTAAAAGTGTCTTTCCCCAGCTCCCTCAGTGCCCTTGGGTGGATCCCATCCAGCTCCACAGACTTCCCAGAGACACAGTTCCCATCCCCCATAGGAAATAGTAAGTGCAGCTCAGCATGTGTTTCCTGTAGCACTGAGGCCATCCGAGGAAGTATGAAACAATTTATATATGGCTTGCATCCGAGCAGCAGAGGATGGTGATGCTTTGGGTATTTTCTTATTGCTGGTTGAGACCAAGTAAATGCCAGATTCCAGCACAGTCAGGCTGCAGCCTGCTAGCTGCTGTGATAACACAGGAGATAATATTTATCTCCAGAGAAGCTAAGTGATTGTAGCCTAATGGTGTGGATTCGTGGCTGATTTAAGTTAATAATTCCTTACTACCATCACAACAAGCAGTCCTGTCATCCTCTTGGCCATCCTAGGCACACCTTCTTGCTTGTACTAGCACTTGTGCATTCATACAATGACCTCATCTACATTAAGAGATAATCTTTCAGTGTGTTTTGTATTGGCTTAAGTTTCAGCACAGTTCCCAGGAGATGCAGCTCATTGTGCAAGAGTTAGTACGAGGGGAGGGGACAGAAATATACTGAATGGGAAATACTTCACGTTTCAATAACAGGATAAACCTATCATGAAACTACACCTTATTTAATGTGTACTTGAAACTAGTAAAAGCTGACACTGGTACTGAAAGAGTAAATCCAGCTGTCTGCCTGGTGTTCTGCTCCTGACACACCCTTGTTCAGGCTGTTGGTCTTGCAGTAGCTGAGAAACCCATTATTTCCAGATTAGTTGTCAGCTGGATCTACTCCCTCCCCAGTTTCCTAAATATCTGCAGAAAACTTTATGTAGGCATGAAAACAGAGACTGGGGGTGAAGTAGTGGGCAGAGGCAGCATATCTCATCCCATGGCAACATCCACTGGCCCCTGCAAGGCTGAAGGTGTTTGCTAAATTACAGACAAGGTGTGAGCAATAGTGAGTGATCTGAATGTCACAGAAGATGAAAATTAGAATGAAACTAAGGCAGAGTAAATGCTTGGTAACTTAACTGTTAAAGGTTAGCAAGACATGTCCTGTAATATAAAATCCAGCTTTTTTACACAAGGTATTTTTTAAAAAAAAAAGACAAATAGTAATTATTGTCTGAGTTTCGAGTACTGTGTGGAGTAGATTCATGCTGCAGGTAAAGTGTTGCTGTCACTCAGCATGTATGAGACTTGGGGGTGGGAGTGGTAATGTGCAGTAGGTATGTGTCACAAAATGCAACTGGACAGACAGTATTTGCATGTGCAATCAAAATGCTAACTGGGGACTGGCTGTTTGCGTACATCTGTGCTTTAATGGGAAGCTGAAGTAAAAGGTTCCCCTGCTTTGATATAAACTGCAGTATTACCCTGTCAAACCCTACAGTGCCTCGGGACTAGGATTGCTTCCTGACCAACAGAGACAACTTCTACTCCATCAGCAGCACCAGCAATTTCAGCAGTTACTAAATACCCAGCAACTCACATCAGTAAGTTTTTCAGTTAATGATGATTTACTCCTCTGTTACATTCTAAGGAACTAGAATTCTAAGGAACTAAGTAAACTCCTCAGCCTGACATAAATACTAGAAATACGTTGATCTTGATGTTAAAGGCTTTGATAATCTTTTAGTTTTTCAGCTGCTTTAACTTTTTTGGATGATAGTCACGTTAAAGGACAGGATGTTATTGTGCTGTGTGTATGGCTAGAAGAATCATTCCCTAGCACCTTCTGTTCCATTTTGTCCTGTGTGGATATGGTGCCTTGTCTCTCTCAGCATCAGCTGTGGGCAGCAGAGTTTGGGACCATGTATGGATTCTAACAATGTCCTAAGCTATTCTCTGGTGGCAGTAGAACACTAGCAAAAGATTTTTGGATATCATCCCATGAGCTGTCTTTGCTCTGCTTGCACTGTTCATATAGGTCATTAGGTAACTGATTTAACTATTTGTATTGTTGATTGTGTAGTTTCAGTACATGGTCTTCTCAGGTGTGTTTGTTCTGACAGAGGCCTGATGAAGCCAGCAGGCTTAGCTGAACTGCTGAGCTACTTATTTCAGGAAATCTTACAGGCACTTTCTTCCCTTTCCCACAGTCTCATGGAACTTCATTAGTGTAACCTGAATTAGCTGCGATTAGGTTAAGGTTTGAAGATCTGGATAAGCAGGAACCCAGGGAGGAGCTCTTTTTCAGTAACTAATTACTTTTCTTTTTCTCCTCCTTGCTCAAGGAACAACATCAGGCCCTTTTGTATCAATTAGTACAGCAACAGCATCACCATCACCAACACCATCAGTCTGAAGTACAGCAACTGCAGATTACTGGAGGAGCACAGATACCCATAAACAACTTACTTTCAGGCACACAGGCCTCAACACTTAATGCAGCTGCTACCAACCCATTCCTTACAATCCATGGAGATAATGCAGCTCAGAAGGTGACAGTAAGTATATTTCTCAATGTAGTACCTCCAGGAGGTAACTGAAAGTTAAGAAGCAGGTTATGTGCCTGTGTTCACAAACCATGGTGCATTTTTTCTTTATTTTTCTTGAGCCTTGGGCTGCACTTAATGAGGTTCAGAACTGTGTGAACTTGTAGTCACACCAAACCTGTCTGCTGCACACTCTTGATTCCCTGGATCAGGACACCAATCCAGTGACCTCTGCCTTCCTCTTGTAATTACAGCTGCAGCCCTAGTGCTCCTCACCCCATTTCTTCCCCAGCATTTTGTCCACTCTTTTATAGATCATTCCTTTTATCACCCTCCTTGGCAAGGTTGCCCTGCCCAGGCCTCAGACACTGTGGAGCTGCTGAGATTAGTTGATGCCTTGAGAGGTGAAACATTGCTGGGAAGGTGGAATGTGTGTTAGGAGAATGGGCCATGTGCATCTTGGTAATGGCCTGGGAAAACAAGGCTGTACCCTGGGAAGCTGAGAGGTTCTTTTGCTTGACAGAATAATAAAACCTTTTCTAGACAGATAAGGAAACAAGACACATTTTTCTGGCAAGATGTTCCATTGTCTTCAGTATTTGCCTTTAATCTCCATCCCCAAGACAGGAATACTTTCTTCAAGAAGTCAGAGAATAGACTTCATTCTCTAAGGGTCATACATTTAAGATAAGATAGGATGAATAGAACAGGAAAACAGATTTCCAGTATTCCTTGAAGAAGACATCAAGTGGCAGTGGTGGAGAAAAAAGGGAAGTTTGTCTGCAACAGCAGGTGGGGAGAGTTTGGACTGGGTACCAGTCCCCTCTCTGCTTCCCACTCCCAAAGCCTCCAGCTACTTTAGGAACACTGTGCTGGAGGACTCAGGCTTGGGCCTCTGTGGTGCTTCCAAAGTAGTAGGTGAGATACAAAACACAAATGATGAATTTTCAAGATGACTTTTCCTGGAAACAGCTCTCTGTGAACTTTAACTTTCATTAAGCTTTGTGCAGGGTCATTGTCATGTTCCAGTTTGTACTGCAAACTGCAGTGCTGTTCTCAGGTCCTGTCCTCTCCCTCTCACTGACTGTCAGAGCAGATACCCTGCCACAGGGGTTGGCTCCATGCCTTGCCTTCATTTAGGAATGTTCTGTTTCTTCATGTTTACAATTTATCTCCCTTCATTTTCCAAAAATTAGTAGTGAGTGGAATTGAGAGCCTGTATTTGGTTTGCATCAGAACAAACTAGTCCGTGTGACCTTACTTGGAATTTTTTGAATTGGCCATTACTAGGTCTGTCCAGGGGGACATATTTTTACAAATTTACCATTACAGATTTTGTTTATGTTCTTATAACAGCTGTAAATTATTCCAAGAAATCTCAGAACAACTTTCAAACAAAATCCTTAGAAACAAATTTCTTTTGACATTGCTTTTATTTTGTTAAGGTTAGGATTTAGACAGATTGCATTGGATTGCTGAACTGTTTGAGCACGAAAAGAATTAACAAATTCTCTCTTTGCCAAAGTTGGAATGTTTTAATCTCGTTGGCAGTTGGAACAGGTTTTCAGGTATTTCGGAATACTCAGTAAATGGGATCTGGTCTTTGCTCAGTACTGTTCAATACTTGCAGGAAATGTCATTGCAGCAATTTATGAAGGGAAGACAAGTGATGGGGCAAAATGGAATTTGTATTTCTGTTTTCACATTGTAGACTTCAGGCCTCTCCAGTGGGTAAAATGTAGCAGAGGTCACCTGGGGTTTGTCCTGTGGTTCTAGAGAGATGCATGGCCAGGAACAGCCAGTCTTGTTTGAATCAAAGTAGAAACAAAACTGGTGCTTTCTAACATTAGTATTAGTTGCTTCAGTGTAGGGCTACTCCTTTAATTATTTCTTCCTCTCCCACCTTTTATTCTACAGTACATGGTTATTCTTTACCATGCAAACCTTACTATTCAGAGAGCTCTCGTGTCCCTCATCTGCTCTGTCACTTGTATGAATCTAAATTTACTTAACTCTGTATGTTATGGTCTGATTTTTAGAAGTATTTTCTCTTACACAGAGGCTCAACGATAAAACTGGACCAGTTGCGTCAGAGAAGAGTTGACATTTGACTGTTACTTGAGACCTGCACGTCCTGCTGTTCTAGCACTTCATCTGGCTGCAAACTGCCATTTTCCTTTCTGCAGACTGAAAAAAAAAATGCAACAAGGAACTCTTACTGCACAGCAAGAGGTTAATAATTTTCATAAGGAAATTTCCAGTAGGCTCTCATTTGCTTTCTTGTTGCACTAAAATGGATGTACTTTTTAACGTTTCAGACTGTGAAGTAGGTAAAACTCTGCAAATTGTAATTATTTTGTCAATATGATGGTACTAAGTATAAATTCAACCATAGCAAAACATATACTTGACTCTTCAGTCCTAATAGTATAAATTTAAAGGCTAGTAAACTGTCTGCAGTGGTTTCAGAGCAGTAGTTTTCACAGCCCCAGCCCTGACCGAGCGGATCTGCTGCTGCCGTTGCAGTAGAACCTTTTAGACTGAGCTTGTCATGGCAGCCAGGACTTGCTGTTCGTTGTTTCTTTTCTACACACCTCTTTTAAACCTGAATCATAAGGGAATTGACTTCTGAACTTTTTATTCCTTCAAATTCCTATTGTTATATAGAGTGGGAGTTTTTATTGGGTGAGAATTACAGTACGGAATCCAAAGTTTATTAATTTTGGTGTAGGTTTTAGAGCTCTGAGGTTTTTCAAGGAACCGGTTTGGTTCCAGTGACAAAAAGTTTTCTTACCAGATGAGAAGGCCACACTGGAAGAAGTTTGTGTAATGTTTGGCCTAAACCAAGTGCCTGTTGCTACCTCCATTTTGTCGAAACGGCTGCAAACAGCTGATCATGCACTAGACGTGTCCTTGTTAGCAGCAGGAACATTCTGTCTTGCACCAGCAGCCTCGTTCTGCCTTCCCTAGAGGTGTTTATACCACTGTAGATAGCTCAGGCAGATTGTTACCTGGGTCACTTTTCACTAATAAATTACCAAAAAAAGTGAGTTTGTATTTCCCACTAAAATTTAGCAGTGGTTGAAACGGGTGAACTTGTGTTGCAAACACTTCTGGCAGTCACTGATTTCATGGCATGAGTCTATGCAGTGTGGTGTGAAGAGCAGTTGAAATGGGGGTAATGACCACTAATCAATGTCAAGGTGGGAATTATTAGAGGAAAAGACCCAGCTGTAATTAGACCTCCACTGTGTACTTATTTGGAAGAACATGTTAATTCTGCAATATGTTTCTTAGTTAAACATTGCACAGTTCTTACCTCATTTCTGTAAATAAAGTTTTGTGAATCTGTTTTGTATTGTGAAGAATTCATAAGAAAACATTGATATTTTGATTTGTAATATTTCTAATTAGTAGATTTAATTGAAAAAGTAAAAATAATTTATTTTTATATGTTCTGGGGAATTTTTTAAAAAAATGTCACAAATCACTTTTGTAGATACTTTACAAAAGTAAACCAGTGGTTTATTTTACTTACTCAACCCACTGGTGGATATTCTGTAACAATTTGTACAAAAGGTAAGATGGAAATGTGCTGTTATTTTGACTAGATGTAAAATTCCAAGTGTATGAAAAGATATGTACAAAGCTTTTGTTAATAAACTTTAATAATGTTTATCATTGTATATAGCTCATGTGTGAGTCATGGGGAAGGATGGAGGATTTGCATTACCAGCACAAGAGAGGAAGGAACTCACTTGCATGTGGCCACTGAATTTTATTGCAAGTTTTTCAAAGTGCTTCTCATGTAAATTTTTGCTTTCAAGAGACACTGATGATGCAGCTGCATCAGAAATGCTGTTGCAGCCCTAGGTCTGATGTCAGGTTTTTGCCTTCACCCTTCAAAGAGAAATGACACAAAGTGTTGCTGCTTCCCAGTAAGAGCTTACAGAAACAACTAATTCTGGACAGCAGAGTCACCTCAAATCCTGGTTTTATCAGCTTTCTCCATTCGAGCTGTGTTAGCAGGAGCTACTCTCTCAGCAGCAGCACTGTGTGACATTTAGCTGACTGGTTTTGTGGTGCCTGTTTTTCATAAGCTGCACTAAAATCTCACTGTTGGTTCTGCCTAAAGGAGAGCTCAAGTCACTCAGTGTTGCTGTTGTTTTCAGACCTCACCACCTCACAAAGAGACTGCTAAAATCTTTCCTGAAACATCCTTTTTTTAAAAAAGTAGTTCAGACACTCAGAGCTGTAAAGTTCAAAGTAATACAGTCCAAACATTTAAACTTTCAGCTACAAGAACACTGCAGAACAGCATCTGTTGGTCTTTCCTCTAGACCCAAACAGCCTAAATGGGAGCACTACTAACATTCACAGCATCTCAGCCATATTCTACTCATTCACTTGTGTATGGTTGTTGGGCTAGAACTTTACAAAATTCTGATGCTTTAGCTTGGCACTGGACTGTAGCCTTAGCACAGTATGGGAATATTGCCCTCCCTGGCTCATCTGGCCCAAATGCCTCTTTCCATAGCATTCTGCCTGTCCCTTCACTGGGGACATGCAAAGACACTCAAAACTGGTTCAGATCTGACTCAGTCAGGTGCAAGTTGGAGTACAGAAGCTACAGCACAGCCCATCTCTAAGACTGAAAGCTTCTCATGCACAAAGTTACAGTGCAAAAGGCACCACTGACCTCTAGGAAAGCAAAACTACTTTGCTAGCAAGAAAGTATTAACATTGCATAAAGAAAATCTGCATTCCATGCTAGAACAAAAGGCTACAGTCCATCAATTCCCTTCCATCCATGCATGAGCAGCACCTGAGGTTAGACACAGCCATCCAGCACTTCAGAGACAAACCTGACAAGTTGACAGAATGGCATGTACAAGCCTTGCCCATCCCAAGGATCTTCCTTCAGGTAAGCTGTATTTGTCAGGAGCACTGCTTGAAGCTTCTCAGTGTGAATGGTATTACAAACAGCAGTTTTTACCAGCAAGCAGTGCCTGCCCTTCTCCTTCCTCAGACCCCATCCAGAAAGTTTAGGGTGGAGATGCTGAGGGTGTTGGGCAGTGTGTAACTATTGCCACATACACAGCAGGGACATGGGCAGGTTTAAGCAGGTACTCAGCTAAGTTTTTAAAGATTTCCAGAAATAAAAGTGTCAAAGACCTCCCAAGTCCTTATTACATTTGCCACTGTGTTTTTTTTCCCCCCAACTAATATCTAAGCAAGCTGTTCCCATTCCAAACTGACCCCATGATTAGTGTTCATAGCCACAACATACGTGTAACACTTCTGTATGGAGTGTTCAGGGAACATCACACACGTGCAAAGCTTCCTTCTACATCCTTGAAAGACTTTTCTTTCTCTAGTCTAGGGCAAATACCAACAATTCCTTCCTAGCAAATCAGGCACTGCAGACATCAGATCATTCCCTCTGCTCTTCTGGATGGTCTACATCTGCCTTAAAGTGTGATATACTGAACCAGGCACACCTTTCCAGGCAAAAATCTTGTAAATCCAGAGTGGAAAGGAAAGATGACTCTTCTCTTCACATGCTAAACTCTCCTGTTACTTGCTTGCTTTTTTTTTTTTTTCTCTTTATTTTAGAAGAGCAGGAATAGTCCCATTACCAGTCGATTTTTCTATGAACAATACATCTCCATTTCCTAGTGTTCCTCTACCCCAGCTCCACCCATTAATTTCCACCAATTCCCCTCACCATTTTAGCAGCTTTTCTTTACAGCCAGTGCAATCACTTACTTCATCTCTCTTCGAGTGGTCTGGATGACTAATACCTTTTCCTGATAACTCTTGAAAATACCTCACTTGATCTCCCTAAGATTCTTCTTTCATAGGTGCATTAGTAGCAAGAACTGCTGTTCAAAGGATTAGCACCACTCATCACACACAGTAGAGCTGCTAAACATGTTTAGCTTCCAATGTGGTTAACCTGTGAAGTTCTCTGTGAAACAAAATTTAGATACATTATTTTGTGTCCAGCAAAGTTTCCATAATATTATTTATACCAACAAAGATTAATCTTTTTATATATGACCAAAAAAACCCCCCACCAAACCATAAATGTTCCAACTGGTAAAGAAATGCATATGGGACACTGTTATTTATATTCCCTAAATACTTTGCCCATAAAGTTATATGGAATGGGTTGAAATGCTGATCTGTCAGCACAACTGGCAAACAGTTACTGGGGAAATCAGCAGTGAAATGGCAGAAAGTTAACAAGAGATATTCAGCCACCGAATTTCAAATCTGAGTTCAGGTACACAATGCTCTAAATTGTCATTCTGATTTTGAATTGATGCTCAAGAACTTATTAGAATCCTGGTACTAAATCAGAATTTGAGTGGTAAATAGCTCTCTTTAAAAATGCAAGTCCTTATGTTTCTTGCAGCAGACCAACCACTGCTGCCATTTACAGCCCACTGGGTACTCTGTGTTCAGCATTTTAAGATTTTCATACTTTTGGAAAATAAAGTAACAAGTAAGGAATAACAACCCTTTATATCTTCAGATATAAAATCTAACTATATTGAATCCAGGGTATACAACCACCCCCAAATATGAGAACACTCAGCCCAATAATGTTAGCCATTCTGTACTTAAAAACTGGTCCTGAAGTGCCTTATAGATCTTAATTTCTAATTAAGAAATTAAGGCCTTTAGTGTTTTTACCCATTTCAACTTCACCAAATTAACAACACTATCAAATAACACTGTATGTTACCCCAGGGTTGGCAAAAAGGGTGCAGATCAAAAATATGATTAGGTATTTACAGGAATAAGATATTTGTAAGCATATGGTCTTGGATTTAGAGCTGCAAGAAAGAAAAATCTCTTTTGAGTGCAGAGATCCATGACTCTTGTGCTTGCAGAACAGTCTCAGATCAATTCTCTCTTTCAAAACACATATAAATTGTTTCTATGCTGCATATCCAGTGGCTGCAAACCTACCAATTTCATTGTGAGTATCTTTCCTGAAGGTCCACTCATTTTTGTTACCACACATCTGCACAAGCAGCTCTTCAATACAAACACACCTTCACTACTAACACACTAGAGAGGTAAGAGGGTATAAGGTTTATTAATATTTTCTTTTGCTAAGGCACATGATGTATAGAAATACTGAGGTACAAAAATGCAGTTTCCTGCACAGGAGATTTAAAACCCCATTTTGACAAAGATGAGCTACCATCTCTTCTGCTCCACAATGTTCAGCTTTTAGTCATTTTTTTCTTTTGTACCAGTTCAACAAGCAACTTGTATCTTCCTATACACTCCTCCTGAAAGGAAACACAAAGGTGTTATTCAAGGGTTGGCATTTTAGTATTGCTTTATACCATACAAGCTACCGTACTTGAGAAGAGGAGCTGAGTTCTGAGGGCTGTGGGAGGGTTTTTTTGGGTGGTTTGGGTTTTCTTGTGGGTTTTTTTTTTGGTTGGTTGGGTTTTGGTGTTGTTTTGAAGTGCACACATGATTTCAGAAGGAGAATCTGCATCTAGAAAAATGAACTTGCAATTTAGATTTCTTAATGGATAATTTATCTCTTTAAAGAGCACACAAACCCAAGAAAGTTACCTGGAGCTTCTTGACAATGGCTGCAAGAGCAATAATTAAACAGTTGTATTGCAGCATCTGTTTCAGAACAGTTGCTCTGGCATGAGCCACACTGCAGATAGGTTAAGACAAACCTGTAAGGTCACTAATGCAGCACCAGATACTCCTGAACAGCTTCAGAGCCAGAGAAACACCAAAATCCACATCTCCCACCATGTGTCCTGCTCTCACACACAGTTTGTTTGGCACAAATCAAATCAGATGCCAGGGGAGGGTTAGGTTGGATATTAGGAAGAGATTTTTTACAGAGAGAGTGCTCAGGCATTGGAATGTGCTGCCCAGGGAGGTGGTGGATTCACCATCCCTGGAGGTTTTCAAGCTGAGACTGGATGTGGCACTTAGTGCCATGGGCTAGTAACCACGGTAGGGTTGGACTCAATCTTGGAGGTCTTTTCCAACCTGGTTGATTCTATGATTCTATCAGGCTTCTCTGCAGCTACAATGACTGAAGCAAGCAAACTAAGCTATGGCAACTATTAGGAAATCTAGCACAGACCAACTAGATCAATGACAACGAGAGCTATTTTAAAAAGATTATACTTACAAAAAAGAACATTAGACAGATTACTGAGCATTATACACTTGCAGATGGGTTACTTATTTTGTTCGTTCACTGAGATGGGTTGAGAAAGGTATTGTGAAAATGTAAGCAAAGCAGCTCACCAACGTTTGGATACTAACTTTGAATCAAAATTTGGTTTAAAATCTAATTTGTCCTGCAATTGAAGATCTGAAAGGCAGAGGAGAGGTAGGTATTTTAAATGAAACAGGAGTTAGTGCAACATTTTCTGTAATAGATGAAACAAACTCAATTAAATGAAACAGTATCTTAGAACAACATACATGACATGAAGCCTCTTCGGGTCGACGAGACTCAGCTGACAGGCCGAAGCAAAGGCCTCACCTTTCTGCACAGACCCTCAAGGTAATCATAAGCTGGGAGAAAATATGTTTCCCTTCAATTTATACCACAGTTCAAACAGAACTAGGCCTACCTTGCTTTTTCCAGGAACACATTTTGCTATTTTATCCCAGCGATCTGACGTTCCCTTTGGATACTGCTGCAAGGCCATTTCAAGAAGTTTCTGTTGATTTTGAGTCCACAGTTCTTCCAGGGCACGGCTCCTCTCTTTTCTTCTGCTCTCATCATCACTCTCCTCCTCTTGCTCGGTGTTATCAAAATCCTTCTGACGCCTCCCCCTGCCCTTGTCCTCTGGTGCCTCTCTCCCTGCTGGCACAGTCGTGTCAGGGGCTTTGACAACTTTTCGCTTGCGCTGTCTAGTTTCACTTGCAGAGGTTTCCTTTAGACCTGTTTGGACATCCATCTGCTGGTAGTTCCCCTCCTCCTCCTCTTCCTCCTCCCTCTCTCGCTGGGTGATTATGTGGTCTGGCAAATTCACGTTGACTTTGACATTTTTGGAATTCTGGGCCAGTGTTTTCAGCTCGGAGAGCCTGATGATACCTGCCAGAAACACTGTCATTACACTCCTGAAAGAGCAGAACACACCACAGACAAGCAAATAAAAGCTATCTGGCATAGTGCAGAGTGGAGAGAAACTCTTCTGGACTGAGAGCTTAAGGAAAATGCATATCAAGGCATTCAAGGTTATGAAGCAATGAACTTTGCCAATTAGGAGCTTATCTGATATATGTGAAGTGTTACTAAATTGGATATGAACAAACAGAACAGCCTGAACAAATGAACAAACCCCACGATAAACTGCACAGGAAAGCCTGGGGGGGATGGAACTAAAGGCAAAGGTTCTCTGGGACTACCCAACAGCTCTTCTCTCTGCTCAGAGCAAGGCAAGGCTGCAGAGGCCTCTGTGAAGCAGAGCCTGAAAGGCACAACACACACTGCACTGGCACAGCTATGACCCAGATACAGTGACTTGTATAAGCATCAGTGAGGATCCAGCAGCACACACCTGGTGTATATGTAACAGAATCCTTCAGCTGTTTGGCTTTCATGGTAACCTGCATGGAAACAACAGAAATAAAGGACTATTAAAAAATTACATTATTGGGGCTATTGAATTCATTATCAGTTTACCACAAAATACCTACATTGAGGATACATTAAATACAATGAGGCTGATGTTCTTTGGCTGCCTTTGCTCGTAATGTGGTGCCCAAACTGGCTAAAAGTAATGTTCTAGATCTTGTCCTTTCTGAAGCATTCCTGGCTGATTGAAATAATGCTAGTGATGCCACACATTTCTATTACTGTCACCATAATATACCACATCTGATATCCAAATTTGATTTTCTATCCTTGCTAAACCCCAGTTCTCTGACCTAAAAATACCACAAGGAGAAAGAGGGGAAAAAGGAGACAAGTGACTTATCTTCCTATATATTATTCTCAATACTGAGCAAAAGAACAAAACCCCCCACTGGTCCAGGTGATGAAGCACACACAGATGCCTTACAGTAAACCCATGTTAACATCCCAACTCCCAGGTTCAAACAGCAGGAAACACAGGGTACCCAGCCCAGGCAGTATCAGGCATTCAGTCCCAAAACAGAACACAACATTTGACTGCCAAAGATCAGCAAAGACACATCCTAAGTCCTCATACTTCAGGAAAAAGGTTTGTGGTTGAGAATCCCAAGGATGGAGAGCTGCCTGCTTCAGCCTCTCCATGTATACTGAAATCTCTGTCCTGGGAGAAAAGTAACACCAGATTTAGCATTTTCAGGATTTTAAAGTATAAAATGAATGATTATTTGAAAGTTTGTTTCTCCCCACCCACAATGAGGTGCTTCCCCATCCCAAATTTCTAGACCTTACAAGACAAGGCTTTGTTTAAAATGAAGAACCTTTTAATTACTTAGCATCTTTGTTATATCAAATGATCATAGAATCATAGGATGGTTTGGGTTGGAAGGCACCTTAAGGATCCAACCCCTCTGCCATGAGTGGACACCTCCCACTAGATCAGGTTGCTCAAAGCCCCATCCAACCTGGCTTTGAACACTGCCAGGGATGGGGCAGGCACAATTGATGGGGCAGCCACAATTTCTCTTGGGCAACTTGTTCCACTGTCTCACCACCCTCACAGCAAAGAATTTCTTCCTAATATCTAATCTAAACCTGTTTAAAGCCATTCCCCCTTGTGCTGTCACTACAGGCCCTTGTAAAATGTCCCACTCCAACTTTCTTGTGGGTACTGATCTAGAGAACCAAATTCAAGTACCACAACAAAGCATCTTAAAATGTAGTATTCAAAGAAATGCACACTCCTTTTGATTACTGAAAATCTATTATGAATACCACACTTCAGGTCTGTTGGTAGGGTTTGGGGTTTTTTTGTTTTTTTGTTTTT
>NW_008653269.1:66587-67155 GCF_000695815.1 Acanthisitta chloris
AAGCTAGAAATGGGTTTGGGTGGCTCAGACAATTTGATTTCAGACTTAAAAAGTGGTCAGGCAACACACTGAATCAGAACTGATATACATGGGATGGGTACCCTGTGCTCCCAGCTGTTTGAGCCCAGGATGCTAACAGGGGTTTAGTGTAAGGCACGTGGCAGTGTGCTGCCCAGGGCAAAATTAAAAAGTACATCACTTACAAAGACACAAATTCCTCCGTGTGGGATTTACCCACAGTATGAATCATTCAGGCCTCTGCTGTTTTAGCTAACTAGTGTTAACAATAACAATTATCCCCTACACGGAGCAGCACTACAGAGCAAACCTGCCAGGGGGGAGGAGAATTAAATACCAAGATTCAGGATTTTTGTTCAACGACAAGATCCATAAGTGAGTGTTTCAATGGTTAAAATACTTTGGTACAGTCTGTTTCTAGTCTGTCTGGTTCCTCCCACTCATCTTTCTGCCTGTGAAATTGCAGCAGTTTGCTGTAAAAATAGGCTGGTGCTGGATCTCCTTAAGGAAATGACAGCAAGACTTAACAAGGCAAAGTGGTCTATTTTCC
>NW_008653269.1:67207-79359 GCF_000695815.1 Acanthisitta chloris
TTCAAATGAAAACTCTGTGAGCAACAAAATCCCAACTCTAATTAGCCAAAACCTTTATCCAGAGGTAGACATCTGGCACAGAAAAACTCTGCTTTCTACTGCTGCAGTATGACAAAGTTTTAATGGTTCAAAGAAAAATCTCAGAATACTCTAACATGGACAGATAATTCTAAGGGGCACGAACAGTTCTGAGATCTGCACGGTCCAGTTTTGAAAAAAATAGGATGGATTCTCCCTGAAACAAGTGATCCACTGATAGAAATTGCCTTCCTTGAAGAATTTATAGTCTAAAATAATCCAAACTAAAAGGTTCATGTTCCATCTTCATTATTAGCAGAGTGTTTCTACAGGACCAATGGTTTAAAAGGCTGAGGGGAGCAGAAACTATTCTTTACTGCTGAATTTAATGGATCCTTAGTGGTGTCCTGCTATGCATCTTTTAAATAGAAATTATGTCATATAAACTGGATTATAATAGATTATTTCAAAAAGAGTGAGAAGAACTTGTCATGCAAAGAAGTAGCTGATCCTTTAGAGCTTCCTGCAGTGACAGTGGATTCACTGTAAGTATGACAGGTACAATATGTGAGTATCTATCTATGTTCATAGATTGCAGAAAACTGTTTCCAAACAATTTTGCTATTTTGAAGTATGTCTTTCAAAGATTTACAGCCTACTCATAAGGTCCTGAAGGCAGGAAAAAGAGAGCAGAAAAGAATTCCTGAATAAAACTGCAGAATAAATTGCCAGCAAAGACAAAAACAGGTACAGAGAGTTGCACCCCCAGTGCCAATCTCCAGTGTTCTCTATGTTGAACCCCTGACATTTCCAGAGGTTTGCAATCATCATTTTAGCCTTCAAACTAAGACTACACATGCAACACAGACTTTGCACTGGAAGTGGTGCAAATCAATGCACTGGATTTAAGTTTCCTTTCCAAGGACAGGTGTTCCCAAATTAGGTCAGTACAGGTATCCTATAACAGATATAAATTTTGCTGCATATTACATCCAATTGGACTAGACTCTAAGCCAATCCTCTCCACTTGAACAGTGAAGGATTTTGCCTTGTTCCTAGATCCTAACTGCATTTCATATTTCCCCTTACATGCAAAAAGTTCAGGAGTAACAGTCCTGCCACACGTTAACTTATGTTGGACAACTTCAGTCATTATAACCTGGTGAACTCAGGTGTGACATTTATAGGAAGTTATTCCATGTATCACATCTGATATTTCCAAAGCTTTGTGGCATCTGTCCCTATTTGGATGGACTTTCAACGTGAACATTCACCAGGTAAGCTGGAAATAACAACTGTGTGTATGGTTGAGATACTGAAACTCTCCAATTTCAAACACTGAACAAGCACCTTCAGTTGACTTAAGTTTGACAACTCATCAAGCTTCTTACAGCTTTACTATCACCATTCACAGGCTACAGGGGAAGATTATTTGTCTATTATTCCTTTTTTTTGGCCAGCTTTCTTCTTCATACAGATGACTGCAAGTCCTTTCCCAGGTGCTATATTCAGTTCATGTTTACTCCAGCCCTTTTCACTTACATTTCAGGTATCACTTATTTAGACTTCAGATTTATTTGTCCATCAGTTTCAACTGTCACTGCTGCTAAAGGCTCTGACACAGGGCAAGAATCGTTAACACGTCCGTGTTAAACTGCTGAGGATTATTAGGACTCCAACCTATGGAACATGTGAAATTGTATTTCAATTTGATCTGTCTGAGTTTAATCATTGTTCTTGCCACTCAAATCTGAAGACTCTTCTGTTGCCAGTTCCTCCATGCTTTCTGACATCCTTAATATCAGCTTAAATCTCTCCTCCAGGGGTGAGTTATTTACTACTAGTTCTTAACTGAGTCATAAAAAATTCATGAAGTTATGCAATGTAAGTTGCTCCTCTGCTTTCTCTACTCAATTCCTTATCATAACTTGCTTATATGATATTATTGCTTTTTCATTAGTTAACAGCATACTTGGAAATGGAGTTATTCGAAGTGTGAAGCAGTTGTAGAATTACTCTCTTATAGTTATTACTGCTGTTTGTTCCTGCATAATGCTTTGAAATTACAGCTTTCATGTATATTAAATTATGAGTTTTATCCTGACTGTGAGAAGCTGAGCTAAAAGCCTGCTGTTACTGACAGCAGCTTTCACCAGAGCATCAGCCACCGCCCTGGAGAAATCCTGGGTCTGGGGACACCTCAAATAATAAGGATCAAGACTGTGAAATTGATTTAAAACAGGAGAGCAGAACTCATATTCCTGCAAGTAGTGCTGAACAGACACACTGCACTGTTTTAGAGGAATCACCTTTAAATGCTGTTGTCCACCAGAGACAACAGAAGTCACAAATAAAGTCAGATAATCACATGTGCAGCGAAACAGATTTCCTTAGACAGAGAAAGATGACAAAAAAAAAATTGGATGCAAGCAATCAAATTGCTGAAGTAGAAATCAAACCATCTTACTATGGGACCTGCAGAAAGAAACCACAGGAACAGTTTGCTTCTAAGAACTCCCTTCTGAACTCCCTTTCAATAGCTCTTCAGCTATAAAAAGATTCTATCAAAAGCAAGTGGGATTAGTGGGATGATTTTATGTGATGAAAGCCAGACAGAGCTGGTTTCCTCCTGTACTGCTGACAATTAGTCCAGATCACAAAGACTAGTTGCTGCTCAACAAGACACCTAGCAGTAAAACACTCCTCACCATGACCATCCAGATGTTAAATCTCTTATTACCCTGGACACCTGCCACCTCTCTCAGATGGGACAATCCATGCTTCAGAGATATACAGGAGGCAAAAAAATTGTTCAGACTCTGCTTAAAAGACTCTCAGATGCACAGGCAAAAGCAAATTTTGCTACCACATGAAAGAGAGGCTACTTTCCATCCTGCAGGGAAGGCAGGCATAAAAAAAGCTCAGAATTGTGACAGATCTAGAGGGAAAACCCTGTAAAGTCAGGCACAGCGATCCTACTGATGCCAAACAGAGCAAGAGCCCTTTTGCAGCAGGTGAAGAGCAGTGCCCCATTCTCAGAGCAGCAGCCACCAGCCCATGACTGCAGCACCATGGCCAGCCCAGCTCCACAGGGCACATGCCAACGTGGCTCTGAAGCCTTCACATTTTGCTGTCTCCTGACAATCTGCTGTGGGATAGGATAATATATCTGAATAGGGTAATATCGTGGTTAGGATTGCAGCAGATAGTCACAGAAGTACAAACCTCATGGGTTCTGACAATATTCCTAGAAAATAACGTGGGGTTTGTGGAGGAAGAAATAATCCATGTCACTTGGCTTCCAAAATGTATAGAACCTTCTTGCAAAGAAGATGATGTGTTATTGTGCTGTGGAAAACTGGAGGGTCTGGTAATGCTTTTTATTATTCTTAGCATCTCCCAGAGCAGAAGTTCTTTTAGTATTTACTAAAGCTGCCACAATTTCTCAGCATCAACTATCAGAAATCTGCTGCCCCAGTCGCAGGGTTCACCCAGTTGTCACCTTCCTGCATGCTCTCCACCTAGTTATATCATGTAAAAATGCCAGGGACTGTGGCATTATGGAAAAAAATAACATGGAGACAGCTTGTGAGTAGTTGAGGCTAACATGAAGCATTCAATTTCTTGAATCTTTGAGGCAAATTCGAGTTATAATCACATTTTTCTCATGAAGGAAAGCCAGATACAGAAGGATTTTAATGCCTTCCTGGCTTTGTCAAAGCAGTAGGGTTTTTCATATCCAACTTTCCAGAACAGCATAGAACAAATTGCCAAATTTCTCTCCTTATAACCAGAAGACTACTTACTTGCTGCACTGAGTTCTTCTTCCAATGTGTTGCTTTTTAAACTACCTTCACATATGAACATTGAAAGGGCTGCTAAAACAATCCTCCAGTTTTAACAGATTTGCTGAAACTTCAAATACTGAAGCATCAAGCCAATTAATTCTCCAGTTTTGCAACTAATTTGCAACTTACTAGACCTCTTGAAATGAAATATTTCAAACCAGATGCACCTTTGCTTTGGCATTGCATGTGACAGTTTATTTAGTAGATTGTTACCAACTTCCTCAGAAGTAGGTAACAGAACTAGTCTGTCCACTGTGTAAATTAGGGGTTGAATTTGGCTAATGCAGCAAATGAGAATTTTAAGGACAACATGATTTTACTGCTGAAAGAACTAAGAAACATGTTATGAATTTAACTGAGTTTGGCTAGAACCACCAGTTGTGTCCAGCAACAATACAGTTTTCTTATGGCTATGGACTTTGAAGCCATGTGTGATTCTGAATTTTGCCATAGCAAATGGAGAAGAGGTAGCTACCTCAACAATAATCCACCAAATAACTGTGAGTTTAATTATGAGGCAATTTAAGATGTGGCCTGCAAAAAAAGCAAACTTAGCCTAAAGCACCAGATGTAGAACTCTCTCCAGTATAAGTGCCGAAATAGTTAATTTAAAACAGCAGAAGAATTGCTTTTTTTTTCAGGACACAAGGGGAAGAACTTGGCAATTAGAACTGTGATGATGCTGGAGACTTCATACTGTGCTGGTTTTTGTCAGATAAAATCCATGAGAGTCTTTAGCTCGATGCTATGGGCAGTGGTGTAAGAGAGGAGTTTGGCTCCAATGCCCAGTGCAACAGCTACCTGGGCATCTTAATTTGTTACTGCTGATGCAAAGTGCATTGCCTTTCTTGAGAGTCAGAAGATTTGAATTCTGCAATGGAATTCCAGCCCAGCTCACCAGGAGCTGTGTGGGACATTACATGAATTCAAGCCACTCTAGATAGTTGCACCATCACTGGCCTGACCCCCTCCCCCTCCCCAAGCCAACTCTGTCCCACTGCCTTATGTGAAAAACTTTCTCCTTTAAGTGAGAAGAATGGTCTAGTTGTGCTTTGTGAGAAGCAAACACGTTTTGCATTTGGTTGTAAGATGCATTGTGCTGCCCAGTTCTGCAAAACCAGTAAGGGCAACTGTAGGAGTGCCCAGAATAAAACTGTACAATGAGAGCATTGTGAACAGCAACCACCTTTTCCTCCCTCCAAGTATCAACAGAGACATTCTGGTGTGCCTGTGGGATTAGACAGGTGTTTTGAAGATTTCACTCTCAGATTGAGGGACCTACATGACCTACATATGATTTAAATCCCATCTTAGATATTCATAACCTCTTTTGGACCTCGATCCACAGCTAGGTCTTTAGACTTCAATAAGCAACTGGAAGAACTGTTGATTACATAAATAAATGCAAAACTGCTCAGGGTGAATGTTTCAGAATACCCACAACTGGACTGCACTGTAACTGAGTGAACACAGACACAGCCTACAAAATGAAACGTGAAACAGTCTCAGGAAAACAGTTAATCTCCAGAAGCAAAAGACCTAATAAATTCATGAACTTTTACATATGGACCATTTCTCATATAGATGTTTTCTTGTTGGCAAAATAATGAGCTTGCATTTGTCAAAAGTAAGAAATCTGTTTTACAATGGCATATAAAGTATAATGAGTATGAACTCACAGAGTTCATACTTAAAGGCTGAAACTGTTGCTTGGGCACACAGGAGATATCACAAAATAAGTACACCCCACACTCCCCCACCCCCCCAACCTCCTGTTTTCAGGTTTCAGGATGGCTCAGGGGGCCTGCTCAAACACAGCCACCTGGCTATAGCTTTGCTGTCTGCCTTAGTGTTCTTCTATACAAGCAGCAAATCCCAATCAGTCTGTTTTTGCAACCCAAATGCATGAGATTAGTGACTGCAGGAGCAAACAGAATCACTTTAAATCCTGTAAGACAAGTGAATGATATTACTTCACAAGTATGAAATCTGAGATCTCTTTGCCTTTAATTTAAAAAACCTGTACCTAATAATCACATTAAAGTCTGTTTGGCATGCCAGACAGCTTTTACTTCCTCTGTTATTTTTACAATTTGAATGTCCTTTGTAGTTACTGAAATTAATTTATGCCTTTCAGCAAATATTTTTTTAAAAACTTTTTATCTATAAAGGTTGGTATTGTCAAGTACAATATACTTCTATAATTTCACATCTAAGTGCTTTTGCTCAATTTTTGAATTCGGCAGAAGCTGACAATCATTATTATAAATCTTCCTAAGGCTTAGCATTTGTCAAATCAAACAATACAATTTTTGCAGAAATAGTAGTCTTGCAACTCCATTCATTATTTATACTATGTAGCAGAGTGTTCACAGTGCTTAGGAAATTCAAACCTAACTTTTTTTATTTTGTTTTAAAAGGTCAATTATTTCCTTAAGTACTGGAGGACAGGAATGAGACCTAACCCTGGAGCAACAAATTCAGCAAGGAAAATGGGTCAAAGAACAGATGTTTGGAGGATGACAGAGAGCAGTGGTACAGGTAACCAGGTCAGCAGGCAGGAATCCTGATTAGAGTTAACTGAACTCCATTTCCCTTTCATAATCAAAATACTTGAAAACCTAATTTATAACACCAGCCAACTGCAATAAAAATGACTTAAAAAGCTGTAGAAGCTTTCAGTTGTGAAAGCAATAAGATTTCATTATACTAAGCCAGCTGAAAGATCATCTTTATGGGAAAAGGTTGCTAAACTCCCAGTATGCACATATTAAAACGACAATTAGCAATTTAAATAATTTAAATCATTAAACACACAGATAAAATGAGCACAACTTAACCTCATCTATTTTGGGTTGATTATTCATTGGCTGTTAAGAGATGCCTTCCTGAAGAGGGACAAGACAAACATATTTAACATGACAAAAGCTAAAGTAAGTGCCCTTCTTACAGCATGTGTGTTCCATGGCTGCAAGCTCAGCCAGGCTCTGCGCTGAAAAGTATAGGAAAATGCTGCAAAGATATTTATGCTGCTCTCACAAGAGGCAGCACAGACAGGAACAGCAGAGCTGAACGAGTTCAGGGCACTACAACATGCACATAGCTGTTTAGCGTTGGATTTTGGCTGCATCACATTATGGGGATGGACTTGTTTGTATGGTAGACATACCCACAGAATAGGCCTTACAGGAATCCTTATTTGGTCTGTACTTCGGCAACAGCAATTAACAAACTTAAATGTCTACAAAATTCCAATTTGAAAAGAAAAAAAAAACTGAAGGAACTCTTTGTTAGGATTACTGAATTTCAGAAGTCAAGCTAAGGCATATGCAGTGCTTACTAACCAACTGTGGTGGCTATCTGGCTTTAATTTTACATTTTAAAAAATGAGTTCACACATGCTTCCAATTGTAGGGAAGGTTTTGCTTCCTCCCCCTTTCCTCCCAGATAGCTTGCACTTGCTAGTGTAATCACAGCCCATAAGAAGAAAAAGACCTAACCTCAGGCAGAACCACTCCATTGATGCTGTTTCTTGCAGATGTTTGTGTAACCTGTTCTTAAAGGCCTGCAGATATGGAGACTCCACAGCAGTTTATTCCACTGCTTTATCATCCCCATTTTAATTCTTTGCCCCTCACTATCAAACTCTGCAGCTTGTGACAAAATTTGTGGCCATTACTTCTTGTCCTGCAAAACTAATACAGGGCACAAACTCCTTCCTCATTACAGTTTTCTTTTTATGTTGCTGAATATTTATATCCTCATTCATATTTTTTTTCAGTTCAACAATATGAGTTCCTTCACAGTCTTTCCCAGTGGGTAGCATTTTAGGAACCTATTACTCTCTCTATTCCCCTCTGGACTCTTTCCATTGAACCACATATTTAAGTGCAATACTGAAAACTAGACACAAACTAAGGATGTACTAAGTTAAAACACCACCATGAATGTGAAAATCTGGAAAAAGCCAAGAACACTCTCCTCAAGTCGCTTCACACTGCTTAAAAATTACCAGTGGAAATGAATGTAGTTGGACATAGGAATTAATTTCTTTACAAAAAGCAAGACAGCTTGAAATAGAACTTCTTTGGGGTACTTAGAGGGAGTGAATTTCACTGATGCTCTTCTGGTACATATGAATAGTTTAAGCTTATTCTTCAAGAAGTATTGGAGTATTTTTCTAACCTTATTTTTTGCTGAGGAAGAAAGCTTTAAGACAGAAGCCACAATGGAGACATTGTTTTGGACTGGATTACTTTGAGTTTTTTATACTAACACCTATTTAGCTCATTTACTATTAAATCAATAATTACCTTATCAATCCCTTTTATTATAGCTCTCTGACTGCGAAAGGATCACCAAGGCATGCTGCCCCTGATGCTTTACAAGAGAAGAAACAAGCAGAAAGTGATCCCAAGTTTTTAAACAGTATCTCCTATATTACAGAAGAAGTCATAAAAACAAATTCGAATTTGCCCTTGAATGTTTTTCTTTTCTGGATCGAGTGCATTTGCCAGCTAATACATACTTCAAACTCCCTCTGGCTTGATTCCCATTAAATTGACTGTAGGCAAGAGATTCCCAACCTCTTCTACACAAGCTATTCCAAAACAGCACTTGGTACACCAAACCTTACCACCTTGCACAGCTCCCAGTGGAAACAGGGAACAGCTGCTTGGGCAACAAGCTCTGCCTGTGCATGCAAACATCTCTTCCACTGTGCACAAACTCTAACCAAACCACAAGTTTTTCCTGCAGCTTTAACATTTCTTATAGCAACATTTCTTATTCAGCTATGGTGATGCCCAAAAAGTAAGAATCCTTGCTGTAAATCTACATCTATTCTATATCACGTCTTCAACAAATATAAAGGATAAGTTGTACATCTTGTTCAATAGCTGAATGGATACACCTGAAGTAGTTCTCCATTTCAACATTTCTAGTACTGATGCAGTAACAGCCTGAGATGCAAAGAAGTTTCCATCAAGTTTTTAAGTCTTTAGTCTTAATACCTAATTGCTGCAACTCTGTGCAAAGCGGTGATAAAAGCAGCAGAAACTCTTGTAAGTTTTGTGCCAGGGAAGCTAACCTAAGCATTATCAGCAGTCAAAAATTCTGAGAGAAGTAAAAACTTACATTAATCATATAGTGGGAGGTCACTGGAAGTAAAAAGGTTTATAATCAGACCTTTCTCCACACACAAAAATCCCTGAAAGTTCCTTTTTTCTTACAAGAAAGTGACAGCTCTTAGAACAAGCACATTTATCTTATTTTTCTTTCCAACTCATGGAAATAACAGATCTCTCTTGCTGAAGACCTCTCACCTAATGGAAGAAGCAAGTGAGCTTTGTTCTTTCTTTCCACCACTGGATGTGTCCAAGTATGGTGGCCAAATCTACTATGCAAAGGACCCTTAATAAAGAATGTTTTTACACCCAAGCCAAGGAATGAAGCAGAAAATGGGTGTAAATCTTAGTATGGTGTTGGTTTTGTGACGAGTATATGTGGAAACATTCCATGCATCTGTATTATCTGTGTCAAGATAATTAATCACATTTTCCAAAGCAATCTCTAAAGATCTTTCTCATGCACACTACTTACTACCAACCCCTGTGAAATAGTTTTGCACAGTAAAAATTAGCATCTTTTTAATAAAATCACTCCAGTTCAGTAGCTAATGAATACTACAAGAAATATGATACATAATACTAAACAGAATAAACCTTAAAATCCTTAGTTTCATTTGATTAGCAGGTAACTTCTCTCTTACAGGAACTTTTTTGCAAATAATGTGTTGTTCTAAAAATGGTAATAATGCAAATGGCTTAGTTTTTAGTATATGTAATATAACTTTGTAGATTCATTAAACTTCAGAAGGAACTTGTATAAATATCTTTTTGTTATTATATCGACCAGGAAAAAATTATTTAAGAAGTACACAAATTGCCCAGAAGGCTCTAAGGCATTACATTGCACTCTAGCCCATGGCTTTATTTCCCATTATTTAAGATAATTCCTGAAATATAATAAATAAAAGACACCTAATCTCAAAATATACATCAACAGATTTAAACATTACTCTCATTAACCCCTACAGAGCCTATAAAATAGGGTCAGCTGAAAGGACTTTCAAATGCTCCTCAGCAGACACTACATCATGTTCCAGTGATCTACTGCTTGAAAAGGAAAAGTCTTTTACAGCCCAGCCCCTAAGGGTTTCAAGATCATAACATTTAAAACCCCTAAGTACAAGCTTGCTTTGATATGTGGTACAATACTATAAAATATGAATTAACAAGGCCATTAATCATTTTACATAATATAATTATTAAGCATGCTCTAATCCCAAAAAAGGCACTGAAATAGTATCGTATGTGTTACTCTTTTTAAAATTTGCAGAGATATTTCAGTTTAATTAATGGAAACCACCTGTCTAAACACCATTAGCTCATATGTATTTTTTAAGGACTGGCTTGAAACAGAAATGGAATCTTTACCCAAGTCACACAAACATTCCCTGGCAGTGAAAGGAGGTGGCTACAAAACCTGCAGCGTATTGTTTTTCTGATTTTGGGTTACAGTAGCTGAAGTTTGTAAGCACCAGAATCCTCATCCAGCTGATCAGTTACAGCTGTTAATTGTGCAGGGAGAGACTGGCTGACATCTGCTTCTTGCAGAGTTAGTTAATGGTTCACTTCCAGGTCCTAAAAGGATTGTAGCTTCTCTCAAAAGCCCCTGTCGGCCCCCATCCCTGTCTGCCTGCTACACTGCCTGTCTTGTTCTGGTTTGTCATCCCCTACACAATGCAAATCTCAGGGAACTCACATCTGCCACTGATCGACCCAATTCGTGAGCAATCTTTTCCCATCGACCAGGGGTCCCTCCTGGGAACTTAACCATACTTCTTGTCAGCTGGCTGAGGTCCTCCTCTGTCCATTCCGGTGCCTGTAAGACATTTGTAAAACATTCATTACACTGGGATATTGCACATATATTTGCAAGGTAATATACTGAAAGAAAAAATTAATCTTTCAACAAATTAATCAAATAATGTTAAAAAAAGAAAAATATCTGGGTGTCTTTTCCCTGTGCTGTTGCTGAAAATGCATAAAACCCCCAGACTAACAGTAAGATATTAAAAATCCTTAGCACTCAAAAAATGCATTTTGTGTATTATATACACTAGCACATGAAACTTCTATTAGCTTTAATACAATGTACATAACATTGGAAAACGCAGTAGATATAAAAAGCAACAATACTTTTATTAAAAATTATGGGGTTATGCAAGGAAGAAATTAGAAGGGCCAAAGCCCAGCAATAACAATCTGACTACTGCCGTAAAAGACAACAAAAAAGTTTCTACAAATCTACTAGCAACAAAAGGAAGGCTGAGGAGAATCTCCATTCTCCACTGGATGCAGGCAAAAACATGGTGATGCAGGATGAGGAAAAGACTGAGGTACTTAATGCCTCCTTTCGCTCTGTCTTTAATGGTAAGATCAGTTGGTCTCCATGTATCCAGCCCCTGAGCTGAAAGACAGAAACAAGGAGCAGAAAGAAGTCCCCATAATCCAAGGGGAAATGGTCAGTACCTTCTGCACCACCTAGACACACACAAGTCCATAGTGCTGGATGGGATCCACTCAAGGGTACTGGGGGAGCTCACAGAATTAGCTCACCAAACCCTTTTCCACCATCTACCAGCAGCCCTGGCTGACTACAGAAGTCCCAGTTAGCTGGAGGTCAGAAAATACGATGCACATCTACAAGAAAGACTGGAAGGGGAATGAGGGAACTACAGGTCTGTCAGTCTGATCTTGGTGCCAGGGCAGGTCACAGAGCAGATCATCCTGAGTGCCATCACATGGCACACACAGGAAAACCAGGGGATCAGGCCCAGCCAGCATGGGTTTGTGAAAGGCACACCCTGACTGACTGACCTTCTGAGACAGGGTGACCTGCTTAGCGGATGAGGGAAAGGCTGTGGATGTGTCTACCTGGACTTCAACAAAGCCTTTCACACTGTTTCCCACAGCATCTCCTGGAGAAACTGGATGCTCATGGCTTGGCCAAGTACACTCTTCACTGGGTGGAAAACTGACTGGATGGCCAGACCCAGAGAGCAGTGGAGAATGGAGTTACATCCAGCTGGGGCCAATCACCAGTGGCATTCCCTCAGTCTCAGTCCTGTTTAATATTTTTATCAGTGATCTGGATGAGGGTATTCAGTGCACCCTCAGCCAGTCTGCAGACACAAGAGGGTGGTAATGTTGATCTGCTGGA
>NW_008653270.1:0-1573 GCF_000695815.1 Acanthisitta chloris
CAGCGACCGGGAGCTGCTCAGCGTTATTCCAATTTACAGGGAGGCCCGAGGGCAGCGGAGCTGAGCCCGGCGCGCGGGAGGCTGTCCCAGCGGACAGGGCGAGCACACAGGGCGGGGCACGTTCGTGAGGGAGTGCAGCGCGGCAGGGCGCGCAGGGAGGCGCAGACACTCCCTGCTTCTTTCTTTTTCTTTATTTTTGCTTTCGTTTTTCCCTTATCTCAGCTAGACTCAGCAATGGTATCTACGCGGTCGAAATCTGTTGGTGCCGCTCCCAGGAGGAATGTTGTACGCAGACAGGACCCTCCGTGCGGGACGGGGCTGTGCAGGTCACTGAGCGCAGAGAGCCCTGGGCTGGCAGGAGTTTCAGGGGACAGTGCGAGTCACACCTGTACCGTGTGAGCGGGTCAATGATTTGCTGTGCCTGGGGGCAGAGCTCAAGAAGTAGAGACATTAAGAAGCCTCAGGGATAGTTACAGAGGGGTAGACTGGTGGAGTCACACCCTTCCGATACCAAAAGAAGTGCAGCAAGAGACGGTGAAGCCCTGCCCCTCCTGCCCTCAGGCAGAGGGAGCAAACCAAGTATATGGGTTGGAATGGAAACAAGTCCTTGGTCGAAGAGTTAAAAGCATCCCCTCCCTACCCCATCACATCCCCAGCTGCCCTTAGGGAACAGCTATGAGGCTCTGGACCCAGAGAGTCAGGCAGAGGACAGTCATAAGGATGGTGCAGCTGGAGGGTCTCCAGCTTGCACCTCATCTACTAGATAGATTAGAACCGCAGCTATAAATAAAAAAAGAAGGACAGTTGTATTAGTGGACTCCCTTCTGAAGGGAACTCAGGGCCCTGTATGCCAACTGGACCCATCCCACAGGGAAGTGCTGCCTGCCCAGGGCTCAGGTAAGGAATATCAGCAGGAGACTCCCTGAGCTCATTCAGCCTTCGATTACTACCTGCTCCTAGTAGTACAGGCTGGTAGTGATTACATTAACGAAAGAGGCATCAGGGTAATTAAAAAAGACTTCAATAAACTGGGTAGACTAGTTAATGGGACAGGAGCACAGGTGGTATTCGCCTCAATTACTGCAGTAGCAGGGATGGATGAGGAGAGGAAGAGGAAAACCCACCTTATCAATAGGTGGGTAAAAGATTGGTGCTACTGGCAGAATTTTGGGGTTTTTGACCATGGGGCATATTCTGTGTTACCAAGCCTGCTAGAGTCAGATGGGCTTCATCTCTCTAGCAGGGGCAAAAGAGCTCTAGCTCATAAGTTGGCAGGGCTGATCAGGAGTGCTTTAAACTAGGTTTGAAAGCGGAAGGGCTGGAAACCAGGCTTTCTAGAGATGAGTCTCAGGGTGGGCAGCCAGAGTTAGGAGTTAAATCATCATCCCAGCTGAAGTGCATGTACACTAACACACGCAGTATGGGTAACAAACACGAGGAGCTGAAGGCCATTGTGCAGCAGGAAAGTTACGATGCAGTCACCATCAGAGAAATGTGGTGGGATGACTCGCATGACTGGAGTGCTACCATGGATGGTTACAAGCTCTTCAGAAGGGATAGGCAAGGTAGGAGG
>NW_008653270.1:1748-23825 GCF_000695815.1 Acanthisitta chloris
TCTCTAAATCTCCAGCCCTTGTTCTTGTGGGTGACTTTAACCTGCTGGATGTCTGCTGGAAATTTAATACTGCAGAGAAAAGACAGTCTAAGAGGTTCCTTGAGTGCATAGAGGATAATTTTCTACTCCAGCTGGTAGATGGGACTACCAGGGGTGGGGCCCTTCTAGACCTGCTGTTTGCATACAGAGAAGGGCTAGTGAGAGATGTGGTGGTTTGAGGCTGTGCGGGGCACAGCAACCATGAAATTATAGAGTTTTTGATACTCAGGGATCCAAGAAGGGCCATCAATAAAACTTCTACCCTGGACTTCCCAAGAGCAGACTTTGGCCTGCTCAAAAGTTCAAAGTATAACTTGGGAAACAGCCCTTGGAAAAAAAGGGGTCCAGGAGGGATGGTCATACTTCAAGAAGGAAGTATTGAAGGCGCAGGAGCAGCTGTCCCGGTGTGTCGTAAGATGAGCCGGCGGAAAAGGCGGCCGGCCTGGCTGAACAGGGAGACTTTGCAGGAAATTATGAAAAAAAGGAGAGCTTACCAACTCTGGAAAAAAGGGCAGGCTACTCAAGAAGAGTTCAGGGATATAGTCAGCTCATGTAGGAAGAAAATTAGAGAGACAAATGCACATACACTCATCCTTTGTAGCCTAAGCAGTTGCAGGTTTTGACTGGCAATTTAGCTGATATTTCTATATTGTCAAATTTACCCTTTAAAACTGTGTGCAATATGGATGAGTTGTGGTTATAAGGGACACTACACTGGAAACAGTGAGTTTATAGTTGTTGTATTACTTTGCCTTTTATTTCTTTGCAATTAAAAAGACAAAGAATTTTCTTTGATTTTTTTCTAGTTTTCTTCCTCTTCTGCTTTATTTTTATCCTTTTGTTTTCACATATTCTTACTCAGCTCTGACACTTCCCAAGCTGTTGCTCCCCAAAGTCACATGATAATGTGAAGCATCTGGGTTAGGACAACACATACATTTTACTGTAATTTGGCCTATTACCATGACCAGGAAAATGCAAAAGGGCTTTGTAATAGAAGTCTGAAGGGTAGCATTCTGGTTTCTGCCATGGAGTAATCTTTTAATAGCAAAACACAGAAGGAATTAACAGAAGTGAATACAGAGTCCAGATTTTCCAAAAGACAATTAATGCAAATCAAGCTTGATTGGTTTGTGAAATAAAATGAAATCATCAGTTTGTGTGTGCCACGGGATTATGAGGAGAGGTGAAGAAAGAGCAGATGAGTCAGGTTTTTTATGACAATGCTGTGCAGTCCTGGTTGTGCTCTCCTGGTGCATGTAAAGATCTTTTTCACCCTTCACTTGCCCAGAACCTATTTTTAGTTATCACCTATGCCCAGATTAAGAGTCTGTTATAATGCTCAGTCTGAACTGAGATCACAGAGAGAAGGTGACAGAAGAAAATGACTCAGTAAGGCCTAAAAAAGCAAAAAAATCCCAACAGACAAAGGAAGTCAGAAGAAGAGTCAAACGCTGGAGTTGCAGGCCCTCCAGCCAAGTATCCTCTGCTCTGCTCTGCACTGGTAGCTCTTTAAAATGGGATCTCTTGTCCTTAATAAAGAAAGTAAATGTAATTAAATGAAAAAAACAGGAAATGGCTTTTGCTAAGTGGTCTGCTCCAGGGAATTGTACTCCGGCAGACAGAGAAGCCTCATCTTCCATGTTGTACCTGACACTTTCTAGTTTAAAGAGAATTTAGGAAGATGTATTGGAGAACAATCAGACAATGTAGAATGAAAGCTACTTGTTTTATGTTTGATAGTATTATGCAATACCACAGGGATATCACTCATGGATTTGAAATCTCAGAAAGAAGACATAAATGAAGACATAATTGAAAATACTAGTGGAAACATAATAGCTAGTGCTTTTCATGTCTCAAAAAATTGACATGAATACTTCCTAAAATAGCTCTAACAGCTTCTAGAGCAGGTAGACATGTGTCCCAGTATGTCATGACTTCAGACGAGTGAAGACTGGTTGTTGAGGACGTGAACACTCAGCTAAATATATTGCACCTTTAGTAATTTCTCAAGGCTTAATTGGGCTGGATGCCAGTAAACATGAAATATTGCTCAATGGCAATGGCATATTCAGAAGATTCAGTGCATTTCTCTAAAACATCAGTTGGTTCAAAATTAAACACAGATGCCAATCACAGGAAGAGCTCAAAGATATTACTGAGTACACAATACATGTTCTCCTAATGTACAAACACCTGTGTAGTAGAAATCCTCTTCAAAGTATCCTTTGATACTTTGGGATACTTTGAAGAGGATTTCTACTATTTTAGGTATGAAGAGACTGTTTTGGTAGCATACAAATTGTATTCTTTTTTCCCCCCCTCTCACTGCACAGTGAAGCTGCAGCAGCTGATGGGAGGTGAAAGATGCAAAACAGTTGCTAACCAGTCAGTTTAGGGAGAAAGTCTTCTTATTAACAGGTTATTTGTATTTTTAAATGGGCTTTTCCCAACTTCTTCAGGCTGGTCCTGTAAAGCCAGGCTAAACTGTTGTGAACTGAGCACACTTGCATCAACTGAGCAGACTATTCCAGCTGTAGGAGTTCATAACCACATGGAGATAAGCTGCAAAAACTAGCAGAGAGTCCATGTGCCTAGATTTCTAGTGCCCTAGAAAAATGCAAATAAAAAGGTTTTGCTATTGTTAGGTAAGAGATTTATAGATCTTTATGCGTGTTAATGGTAGTTCATCAGGGCATTGATAGGTGTATCACTGCAAATTCTCAACACACAAATGATTGACTCAAAAGGGAGAAGCCAAAACAAATCAAATGATGTGTGTTGACCAGCTCTTGATAAGCTTCACTGGATACATCTCCTGATTTGGCTCACCCTCAGGCTGTCACAATCGCGTGGCTGAGAACATGCTTGAAATGATTACCAGTCTGGCATTTAAATTTAAAGACAGCTGATTCAATCAGCTTAAGTATTAACCAATTTTGTCCCCATTTTAGCTAATTGGAATCTCAGTAATGGAACATCCCAGCCCTTTCATATCTTGTTATGGAGACGCATATTTCTGGCACAGCTGGATGACTGAACTGTTGCTCAAAACAGCCGTTTTCTGACTGCTTCTCCAAAATAATTCAGGGAGGGTTCTTTTTTGCCTTGTTTTCATGCCTGAGTCAGCATTTGGTAATTATTCTCTGTGTGTTCCTTGCCAAACTGTTCTTGTCCTCTACGCTCTGAAGTGGGTGATGAAATGCCTTGTCATTGCAGGGAGGTGTATCTGCCACTGGTGCTGCCCTCATCACTTAATTCACACACCACAGTGTCAAGAGTAATGATGAGTTTAGTTTGTAAGGAGGCTTCAGCCGCTTTACTACCACCAACAACCTTTTCCTGGTCAGTGCCTCCCTAAGCAGAATCTTTCTTATAACTTTGCTTATAGGCATTTGCCAGTAAATTCCCCTGTAAAGGCCTGAGGGAAGAGTCCAGTACTCATCTCATGCAGTCTTAAAGCTATGAAGCAGCTTTTTGTTTGATGCAGCTGATAAAGGTTCAGTGTGAAAATCAGAGTACCTCAGCTTCAACAGCTCCCATAAACAGCTCATTCTTGAAGTTTTTCAGTGCACTGTAAGTCCAGACTGACTGCTTCTGCTGTGTTTCTGCAGTCAGTGTGTGAGACCAGCCTTGTTGATGCCAGAAGGAGGGACAGGAGGGTATTGCATGGCCTTCTAAGCCTCTCTGTCTCCTTTTTTCTTTCTGAAGCAATATAATTGTCAAGGTAAGGACCTCCCCCAAGGAGGAAGAGTCCCATGCTGCACTCGTGTCCTCTAGTGCCTTCTCTGTACTTTCTGTGCTCTGCACAGGGTAGTAGCAGGCTCCCCTGCAGCAGGCAGCAGATGAGGCAGTGTGCAGGAGGTGGGAGATGTAGCAAGAGAGTCACATGCCTACACAAAGGCTGTTGAACATTTCCTGTCAAAACTATTATTCATGGAGAAGTATTTTCTTAGTGTATTTTTTGTTTAGGTCATTTTTTGTTGAGAAGTTACAGAGCTGCTTAGATTGTCTGTGTTCAGGGCAGATGACATTTTTCAGCAAGAGGCTTCCCCAGGTATTTTTATGAGCAGCTCTGCTTTTCATACGTGATAAGAAATTTGGCTGAGCTTGCTGTATGAATGACATGTATACATTTTCTATCAGGACAATGTGGAAAAGTTTGTACCATGTTGGAAGTTGTAGGAAGGGAAAGTGGGACACAGCTGGAAGTGGGCTAAGTCACACAAATATGTTTAATACTTCCAGTGCCTCTCAGCAGATCTAGGTCTGACTTTTTGAGTCCAAGAAGTGGTTTTTAAGTTTTCCAAAACTGTCCCTGCTAATTAACACACAGAAAAAAAGGAAATTATAAGAATTTTAATTTATCTCCATTACTTCAAACAGATGAGACAGAATGCTAGGAAAGGGCTGTAACTGTCTGTCATGGTTTAAGCCCAGCCAGCAGCTCAGCCCCACACAGCTGCTTGCTCACCCTCCTCTGGCAGGATCAGGGAGAGAATCAGAAGGCTTAAAGTGAGAAAACTGATGGGTTGAGATAAAGGCAGATTAATAGGGAAAGCAAAGACTGTGCACAAGCAAAGCAAACCAAGGGATTCACTCCCCTCTTCCCATGGGCAGGCAGGTGCTCAGCCATCCCAGGAAGGCCAGGCTCCATCACGTCTCAGTGACTTGGCAAGACAAACACCATCATTCCCATGTCCCTCCTTCCTTCTTCTCCCCCAGCTCTACATGCTGGAATGACACCACATGGTCTGGGATGTCCCTGGAGTCAGCTGTCTCAGCCGTGTCCTCTCCCAACCCCTCGTGCCCCCAGCCCCTTGCTGGGGGGTGGGTGAGGAGCAGAAAAGGCCTTGGCTCTGTGCAGTCCCTGCTGAGCAAGAACTAAAACATCCCTGTGGTATCAACACTGTTCTGCACAAATCCAAGCACAGCCCCTACCAGCTACTGTGACAAAATTTGACTACTCCAGCCCAGTACAACTATCTCATTCCTTCTAGGAGAGGAGTCACAGTGCTCCATACATACTATTCCTCTTTGGAGTATGCACTGTCACAGTGAAAATGCCTGCCTGTTCTTGTGCTAGGAGGATGTTTGGCTTGGACGGAGTCATACAAACTGGATAATTTGAGACTAGGGACCACAAATGCAGTGGTTGTCAAGGTCATAAGCTCAGTCATAAGCTCACAGACCATCCCAGTAGAAACAAATTAAGAAGCAGGAACACAATAAGATAGGCATTGTGGCAAGCAGCCTGCTAAAATAATAGGATTTCTCTTGGCAGGCTTGGAGAGGTAGCAAAAGCTACAGGGGAACTGCAGCATTGAGAGCCCTTCATTGTAAAAAGAAACCACAGCAGATGTGAGGCATACAGAAAGCTGGGTGCAGCAGTGGAAGTTAAGAGGTTTAAAAAATTGTACTAATGTCATTTCAAGACCTTTGAAGGAAGTTCCCATGAGTGTTAAGGGGCAGGTAAAAGTTATGGGCAGGGGAGGATGAAGTTGCAAATTTTAAGGCAAGCAAGCCTCAGTAGTACCAGCATTAATTATGGCTTTCAGGGAATAGTGTTTCCAATCCAGAAGGCAGCCAACAGCTGATGAGACCCTCACAGAACACTGGCAATGACACATGCCAGACAAATAGTGCAGTGGTGAATGCTCACAGAGGGTTCAGCTGAGGTCAGTGCTCAGGGGTGGAGCTGCCTTCAGATCCTGACTGCCAGTGCTGCCAAGATGACCATCTCCTCATGCTGGAGCTCCACTAACAGTTCAAGCTGGCCTGAACCAGTGCTGTAGCCTAGAGAACTGTTCCTACCCTACAGAGCTGTCTGCCTGCTCCTGGCACTGCATATCTGTCGCCTCTTGGGACTGCACAAACATCCCTGAAAGGTGAACAGTGAGTTGGTCCTTGCTAAACAAGAAAACAAAGGGCTGTAATTAATCCAGAGAACTTCACTGAAGGTTCATTGCAGAAACTCACCAGGAATGTTTGAGCATAAACAGGTGCTGATGTGAAAAGAGGAACTTGTTCATTTTTTGTAAAATTTGAGATGAAATAAGAAAAATACATAAATCCTCAAAGCTCTAACATTTTACAGAGGGCAAAAGAATTAGCATAGAAGCCTAACAAAAAGAGTATAAAATTGAACCAAAGAATAAATTTTGAGATAGTTAGACCAGTCCAAGTAATCAGTAACTGTCCCAGGATCTTTGTTGTGCCAACACTGAGGAAGCCTTAACAACTGCAGTATCTTTCTAGATGAGGAAATCTGAAGTGTGATGGGGGAAGACACAGAAAGCTGTGTGGAAAAAGAGGTACAAGCTGATGCTAGCATACATGTCTCAGAAATGCCTCTAGAATAAGGAGCAGCAAAACCCCACTGTATGACATGCATTGGGAAAAAACAGGAGAAACAAGCAAAGATGTGAGTCAATATTAACACAAAAGCTGGAAAGGCTTCTGAAAGCCACAATGAAATCACTTGATTAAAGAAAGCAGAGTTCTGAGTGGCAAGTTTATATTAACCGAAAGATCTGTTAGAAATAAACAGAGGGAAAATTTAAAAACATTAAACAACAAACGAAGCCAAAACCTAGATCTTCACATCACAGAGCTGTGAAAAAGCTGTACAAAATGTGAAACCAGTGCAGATTCAAGTAAGGAGGGAAAGCTTTAAAAGAAACCAGTCACAAAGAGCTGGAATTGGAAAGGTTATGAGTAAAAACCCTAGGAGATACGGGAAGCTTTCTCATCACTGCCAAGGATGACCTAAGCATATGCACAAGCTATGCAGGCTTTGGGGTCCCTTCAGGCTTCTGCAAACACACTGCTGACTTAAACAGAATTAAAGAACTGAGGCAAAAGTAGAGAAAAGAGCAAGACACAGCTCTTTCCAGAAAACCGAGTGCCCACCAGTTTTTTACTGTAAGAATAGTCATCAAAGAGATGACTTTTCTAAAAAAGGCACCAAATTTCATATATTTTTTTGAAAGCTTTTGGCAGGCTTCAGCGTCAATGTCAGTCTGGAACATCTTGAAGTGTTATGAAATCCAATGAAAACAATAGGCATTAAAGCTTTTATAGCAAGGTATAGCTTTATATTTTTAGTACATATAGCGTCAGTGAACAATTTAACATAGAGCTTAGTGAAAATGTCTAGTTTCACCTTTAGGGCAGTTCCTGCCTCATTGTGCGAAAGGCTAATTACATGAGAAAGTAGTTATCATTTGTTTTATATAGCACCAGATTGCTTGATTTGGATTTTGCTGATGAGTGTGGCCACCTTACCTACGTGATTATAAAAGACCTTCTCCACCATGAACCAAAAAGCCTCAATAGTTATAGCAGTGACCAAAATCTAGGAAGAGCTCACCAACTTTCAGTTCAAATTGTCTACAAGATGTCATCAAGAGTGACAAAGGTGATACCAGGAGAGGTTTAATTAGGCAACAGAACAACAGCTTTTCGCAGCTTAAACACTTGCAGCTTATCACTGCTTGGGCTTGCAGAGGTATCGCAGGCTGTATCCAGTCAGAGCTCTATCTGCTCAATAAATCCTGTTAATCCCTGGACAACACTTAGGATATGTACATTGTGTACTGAACAATGAACTTGCATTTCATATTCATTACAGTGCAATAATATATTTACAGGCTTGAGAAACATGTTCCACCCCAAGGGTCAGGCATCAACTTCCTAAGTAATCTGAGCTAAGTAAAATTGAGGAAGGCCTAGAGAGGAGGACCTGGGAGCCATGATACTTTTGCACCTGATTTCCTTAGGAATGTCCTTTAATTTGGTGAGCAAATAATTATTTATTTGCTTAATAATGTGTTCTATACACATTGCCATAGCTATACAATCTCTAAGACCTCATTCTCAGAAGTGTGGGTAGCTGTATTTTCAGTGAATACGAGAGCTCATGACTACTTAAAACTATACTTCTTATGGATCCTAAACAGTTCTTTCTCTTAAAAATTCAGATGCATTTCATGCCATTTCATGCTCCTTATTCAACTGGCAACTGAACAGACCTATTACAGACTCATATTTTTATGGTGTGACTCACAATTGTTTAAAAAAATCATTATTCAGGTAATGTAACATAATGTATTCTAGAGATTTTGCAATTAGAGAGAACTGCTGTCATTTAAATACCTCTGTATTAGTGTCTTTCGCATCAGCTCAGTGATCCTCAGTCTGTGTACTTCCAGCAGCCTCATCTAGGGACTTGGGCTCACAAGCTAATAATGACTTTCAAAAAATGCATCATCAGCGTCATTCTTTGTGATAAAGGAGAAAATGCTGTGAAGAACAGGGAAAAAGAGCCTATTTTTTCTTGTGTTCATGGCAAACAAACACTGCTGATTCAGGGTGTACTGCATTAAATAAAGTGAGATTTTTTTGAAGCTGTGGATTGTCTTTCTCCTGATTCATCGGGCTGACTTCTGCCCTCTGGCCCTTGACAATACCTGACTCACACTGGCATTTCAGCTTCGGTGAAGACAAACCCCGTTGCCCTGACACCCACCTGCTCTGCCTGCAGCACTGCTTTGGCTTCATCTGAGTATGTACCTCCAGAGAAATTGAAAGTATCCCTAATTTGTCAGGCTGCTTCAAAATTAAAACAATGAGGTTTATTCACACAAGACAGAGTTAAATTTTAAAATGTAAATAAAAGCAACACCCATGGACTTTGAGTAAACATAGCCTTAGGCTTTGGCACTGCCCAAGGCTACCTTCCCATCTCCATATATATCCCAGGTTTCCCAATTGCTCTTGTATGTCAATGGAACTTCCAAGTCCACTGCAAAAATCCCCTATTTTCAGAGGACTTCTCCTGAAATGCTGCCTTAGGCATCTGAGATGTCTCTTAAGCTTACCTGAGAATGACTGCCTTGAAGGGTAGAGGGATAATTCAGAAAACCCATTCCACTTCTTGTATTTATCCTTCCTTTTAGGAAGTCTTTTGAGTAACAGACTTACTCTAATATATTTTACAAACCACACGATAAATGTGTGTGTGGGGTGTAATGTGTGTGTAGCAGGTTCAGTCACCTTCTGGTGACTGGTATTTACTGATATTTCATGGGGACCACATTTGCATAGTAAAATGGGATGCCAGTTTTAAGAGGCATCTTGTCTCAAGATATCTGCACCTAGAGTTTTAGCAATCCATAAATGGGAAGTGCTCTGAAAAAGAGGTTTTGCCTTTAGTATGAAAAGGGAAGTCTCAATTCTTCTTAGGTCCAAGTGTCCCTAGACAAAACAAGTGAGTGATATTTCAGTAATACAGCATGCTAATTTGGACACTTTACTGTAAATTCAACCTTTGAGTGCTCTTCCACTTATTACTAGATTATTTTTTTTAAACTGTTGAAATTTGCTGCTTCAAAGTTAATTCCTTAGTAAATTTTTTTGCCAGCAACTACCTTGGATGCAGGACATGGTTTGGTTGGGGGTGGTAAAAAACCACTTTGAGTTTAGACTTTGGTGATTGTAGCAAAAGTAAAAAATCCAAACTTCAAGCCCAAAAGTAGGGACAAATGATGGAATTATTCTCCCTGAAAGTATTTTTTGGCATGAAAGGACATGTTTAGCTACATTACACAAGGGGAGATGCTTTTAAACTGAGAGTAGGTTTATAGTAGCCATTAGGAAGAAATTCTTTCCTGTGAGGGTGGTGAGACACTGGCACAGGTTGCCCAGAGAAGCTGTGGCTGCCCCAGCCCTGGCAGTGTTCAAGGCCAGGTTGGATGGGGCTTGGAGCAACCTGGTCTAGTGGAAGGTGTCCCTGCCCATGGCAAAGGGGTGGAACGAGATGATCTTTAAGGTCCCTTCCAACCCAAACCATTCTGTGATTCTGTGATTTTAATAAAGCAGCTGTTCCCTGCAGGTACTGGTATCATTGCTAGAAAGGAGTCAGTAGGATCACCTTGCTCGGAATCTGAGGGGACCTACTGCTTTACTGTGGTGCTAGCAAGGACCCAGCTTGGCTGTAACACAGAACAATGTTCCTGTCTGCTCACTCTTGTCAGTCACCGAAGACTTCACAGAGCTGCAATTTATTTCTAGATCTCTGGCCAGCTTTTAGCTGAGCTCATTCTGTGTTTTACTCCCAGCACTTCAGCCTGTGTTTTCACTTGCAGAATCCTCATGGCTCCCTTTCCAAACTGTAGTGTTACAGGAAGTTATTGCACAGTTGGATTTTTGCCCCCTGACAGCAGCTGTATTTTACCAGTAAGCCCCACACTGGTGACACAGCTCACATGTGCCTTTAAGAGATATTCAAAACATTGTTAATGCTAAAAAAAGTTTTCAGAAATGTCTTGTTGAAAGACATTATACACATGTGATGTGTTTTTATTCGGAATTATTATTTGAGTACCTTTTTATTGCTCTATGTATTTCTCTGTTCTGTCAAATTCCATCATATAGGGAGTGCTTGGAAAGCTTCTGAACTGTGTTCCTGACAGGCCTGAGGAATGGATGATGAGAAACCTAAGGGAAAACAGGCTTTGTGCAAGAGTGATCCACAGCTTCTCTCTTTCCTCTCCAAGAAAAATCATAGCATCAGCATCTACTGCTCACAGTATAAAATAATTTCTTTTGAAATCACCCTTCCATGTGAGCTGCCTCTGCTGTTGTAATCAATTAGCAGTGATATCCCTAATGAGTAGTGCTGCACATGGCAGTGAGATCTGAGCCTGGGCCTAAAGGCAGGAGAAAATTAATTTTCATATAGAGCAACCTTTCCAAGCATGGTGCTGGCTGAGGGAAATTGAGATGACTCAACTGTATTGATTAGAACTAGTCTGAAAGATTCATGTTTTTCAGGTGAAAAAAGAAAAAAAAAAAGGGCTGTCCCTGCTCATGGCAGGGGGTTGGAACTAGAAGATCTTTAAGGTCCCTTCTAACCCAAATCATTCTGTGATATCATTCTGAAAGACACTTTGGGATATTGGAATCTTTCTTATCAGTACACCTGTTGTATTTAGGACAGCTCATCATCTGTTTCAGCCTATTTTAAAGCTACTGGATGAAGGTAAGGAGTTTCTTAAGAAGCAATGCAATAGAAGGGATTGCAGTTTGAGATGTGTGCTGTCAGTGGTAGGCAGGAACAAAGTAGTGATAAGATAGGAAGAGCTGAGTATTTAGTTAGGAAATGCAGTTTGTAGAGCACTGTTGACCATTTCTGCATCCAGTCCACCTCCCCTTAGGCTTTGGCTTCATAAGAAACCCCTGCAGAATACTCAAAGGTTCTGCATGTTGGATGAAAGAGATATTCTGCACAAAGTTGTTTGTCAACACAGTATGTGCCCCTTCTACATTTTTTAAAAGTCTTTTTGGAATTAGACTAAGTTTATTAAATGACCCTGCAGAAAAGCACTTTGTGTCATGAAAATACAAGGAGGTAGCTAAGGTGAAACAGCTTATCACCAATCAGCCTTTTTGCGTACACATGGGCCAAAACCAACCAAATAAAAAGAATTTCAGGCCAAACTGTTTTAAGTTCTTAAATCCTCAAATTAAATTTAGCAACAAGAGGTTTCTGGAGCCTAAAGGCCTTTCAGTATCTGCTCCCTAAATGAATAACTTGGCCCTCGGAAGCCTAAGCACCTATCCTCACTGGCTGAAATATGTGCCATAGGTTTTTTGAAAAAAATCAAACCATAGTCAAAATGTACAGGCAGGTCAAAATGTAACTTCAGGGTCCAAACTGTACTTTCCTGTTCCCAAAAATGTTGATAAATATTTGTAATATAGAATCTCTCCCTTCTGGGGGGCTACCAGTATTCTCACAGTGTGTCCAGGGAATGCACTGGGTGGTCTATCCCCATCTCTTTTCCTAGAGCTGAGCATGCTACACACTGTCTGCCCCCAGGCACTGCCACAGGTGAGTGATTCCAGAGCTCAGAGGGAGCAATGCAGTGTCTGCTGCACCACACCCCCCCTGCATGAATCTCAATCTCCAGCTGCAATCAGAGCCAGGACACCAGCCTGGACAGGCAGGCAGGGGAGAAGGGGTTAAAGCTAATGCCTTTGTCATTCAGGTCAATCCTTTCATAGTGGCTTCAGGCTTCATAAATTCATATTCTCCTTCCTGCTGGACCAAGGGGAAAAGATAGGGTGATACGTCTTTAAGTACTGAGGATGAGATCATCGTCTTGTTATAGAAACTGAAATCATCCAAAAGCTGCACAGCAGCAGGCTGAGCACGTTTCTCAAGCTGCATAAAAACAGCTCTATCTGGGAATTTCTTTCCAAATAAAAAGGGAGCACATACCCAGCCAGATCTTATATTGAAATATGACTCTTAGACACTGCTTTTATTTCTTGGAAAGAACTGAGGGGTTTGACTGGTTTTATGTTATTACTTCTCCAGTCATTTAATTCCATCTTTACAGTCATCAAAGTGAAAACCAGGTCCTTCTTTTTCCACAGGGTATGGCTGAGAAATCATTATAACACTTTGAATCTCATCTCAGAGAGGAAAAATCTGATGCAGTGATAGAACAATTACTAGTCACAGAGATAAAGCAATAAAGCCCACATAGAAAAGCATCCTGCCCTAATACTGTGCATTCATTATCAGACAGGCACATAGGAAAGAGAGTGAATATTGGTCATAAAATAGACTTGCCCTCCCTGCAAGCATGCACACAAACTCACATATAGACACACACAGACATACAGTCTGAGTCATTATAGGTTTGGCTCGATGATCTCAGAGGTCTTTTCCAACCTTAGTGATTCTGTGATTAGTGGGTCGAACACAGCCAGGCAGGGGCCAGAACCAGGATTCCTGCAGTAGTGATGACAATCTGACAGGCCATGTTTGCCATGAGGCTTGTCTCCTATAAAACCCCCAAGAATATGTTCTAAAATTAGAGTCCAGCAAGTGCACCCATAAATCAGAGCATTGTCTGCATTTAACCAAGCATTGTGCAAGCTGAGTGACATCACTTTGTTCTGACTGTTCTGTACCTTGAGTTGCTTACGTAAGTCACGCTAGAATAGGCTCTTCTTGTGGTTCCTAATTTTAGGAAAGGTTTAGTAGTTTCATGCAAGAACTGAATACGTTGTGAATTTTGTCTATGACTGGTTTCATATGCTGCAGCTTTGCCTGGCAGAGGAGAAAGATCACAGAGGGTGAAACTATTTGACCATGTGCCTTCAGTGGTGGCCAGAGGACAGGTCAGCAGTCTGTTGTCTTGTTCACTGGAACCTGGTGCTGCCTCATGCCAGTCCAGAGAACAGGGTTCAAACAGGGTGTTACCACTTGGTGTACGTGGGACTGGAAGGGGCAGGGAGTGAGGTGTGTCAGAGGTCTGAAAGTCCTTACTTGTAAAGAGCAAGGAGATGAAGCACCACTCTGGTGTTCAGGGCCTTGGGTCTGGATCCCATCTCTCTCAGTCACAGGTTCCCTAAGCCACAAAGGAACAGCCATGCAGAGTGACAACTAGAAGGAAATGTTTCTCTTGGTCATTAATGAGCCAGAACTGTGACAACAACAAAACCACAGCTCAAGGATACGTACTGGGCAGCTGGATCCTCATACAGACCAGAGGGAATCCATGCAGCTCCCTAGGAATATTCATTTCAAGCAATCCCAAACTGCTTCCCTGCTTAGAGCCCCCATTCCTGGGTCCACTCAGCTGTGCCCTGTGAATGAGTAACCTGTGGGACAAGCTACCCCAGGAGACCTGGGTGTCCTGGGCCATCTTGCAGCACAGCTGGCTCCACACCAGCACAGAAGGGAAGGCTTCCCACATGGAATGCATCAGCCTGTGGGAAAGCAGAACTATACAGACCACGTTGCTAATTGGAAAGCACTGCAAAAGCCAAGTCCTTCAGGATCTTTTTTGGGAAATGTAAAACGAGGAACTGGCTTAGAGAAATTACCTCACCTGTTTTTCAAACCCTGTATGTGCACATGTGCACTCCACAGTCAGTGCTACCTTGATTTATTAGTGTATTTGCTGAGGTTTACTATGGTGCAGGCAAACCACTGCAGTGTAGTGTTACAGTGTGGTGGGTCCTGTTAGGAATAACATAGATCAGAGAACCACAAAAAGGAAAAGGTGATTACAATGGAATGTGAGCTCCATTTCTGGGATAGTGTATTGCTCTACAGCTGTCCTTTCAGGCTTCACTTTCATAAGCCTCTTAGAAATTCAGCTGTGAAATTTCACTCCACCTTCATTAACAGCCAAAACCCAAGCACGCTGCATGCCATGAAAAGCAGATACTGTATCCAAGGTGGTTATATTAAAGATTTATGATATTTACTAACACATGGCCCTATCCTTAGCACTTTAGACTGGCACAGCTCCATTGGTACATAGCCAATACATTCCAGCTGGGATTCCAGCCTCCAAAACCTTACTCCAAGGACAGCTATCATCAGTTTAAAGGTTTTGTTTCTTTGCTCTGTCTTTTTTTGTGGAGGTCTATTGTTTTTTAATAAAGGGAAATATCTCATTTTATGTATTTTTGTATGAAACAAGGTATGTATGTGATATTTTTGCCTTTGAATAGTCTATTTTAGTTGCATTCATTTAGTTGCATTTTAATTGCAAAAACACACAGAAATGCTCAGATTAAAAAGTCTTTCATTATATCTCACGTTTTAATTTTTCCTTGGTCCCTAAGCGTATTCAAAGGCACAAGATGGATTATGACCAGTGAGTGGAATGATCACTGATACCTTGTTTTATCTTCAACAATCACTGCCTGGCTCTGTCTTACTGTGAGGAATTCAAGCTCATTCTACCACAGAATAATCAGTATTCTTACACACATTCTTACAGTTTTCATCATAACTATCTGATTATTTCCAAGCCAATAACCACGTTTTCATAGAATCTTTTTACATGAGACAGTGATAAATATTCATTTGCTTGTTGGAATGGTGAGGCACAAAAAGAATCACGGACAAATCTAAACCCCTCTGGAATACCTGTGTGAGAAAGCAAGAACTATGTATTTTTCACCTCTACCATATTTTGTATTGTTTGTTCAGGCACAAAAAGCCCAAACTTCAGTTTCAGCTGAGTTCATCTTCAGGAGATGATATTTACTAGATATATATCTAGTTTCTGCAACATCTAAACCAGAGATATTCCAGACAAGTTAGTTCTCTGCACAATCCTAAATCAACCAAGCAACAACTAGGGATGAGTGCACGTGTGAAAGCTTAAAAGACTTTTGTATCTTTTCATTGACTTTTCCTAAAGCCTAGTCATTCTACAAGCACATTATAACTTTGAAGCAGTCATTTCAAAGACATTGTGGCATTGCATTAAAAAATTTACCTTCTTTTTTTGCAGTCCAGCCAAGATACTAACTTTCCTAAACTTGAAACCAACGTCAGGTTACCTTCTTTTTTTGCAGTCCAGCTAAGATACTGACTTTCCTAAACTTGAAACCAACGTCAGTAAAAAGAAGGTACGTGAATGCATGTGGCATCTTACCACTGATCAAGTTTAATAACTTGAATGAGAAACTCTGGCTTTTTTTGGTTGAAGTTCATTGTGCTGCACAGACAGAAATTTAAAAAAAAAAAATGAACCCAAAGCCTAGCATGACTAATTTTCTGCCTTAATTGTGGTAGGCCAGTGATAGCTGAGCTGCTGCAGAGCTGTGTGCTGTAATTGCTTTAAAGCCATGCTTGGAGTGCAGTGTGCATGTCATTAGGCAATTTATACTCTCTGGGCTGCTTATCATAGCAGTGATATCAGAGCAGGAAGAAGGCACTTCCTGTGCTGCCCACAGCCTGGGCTTAGAATATCCTGCTGAGATGTGAGACAAATGCTGAGCCATCCCTGGAAGGCAGCCACACCTAGGAGCTGGATGCAGATGACAGTGGAAGAGTTGGTGTTTTCACAACAGCTTCAATGCCAGAAGAACACGTTAGCTTCAGTTCTCTTTGCCTCTTACAGAATAGGAAGAGATGAAAATGATCCTTTTAAAATGTATTTACCCAGAGAATAAGTTTGATCAAGTTCTGATCTCAGTTCTTGGTGATGCTATAAATTCTGGGTTTATAAGCAGCTAATATGAGAAAGTGTGCAGAGCCTTTGTCTCCTTTAGCAAAATAAATGGTGTCCAAGTCTGAGCAGCTCTCAGTTGCACAGGTCCAGCTCCACCTTCCAGGGAAACACATGGCAGAGGCTGTCCAAGTCTGAGCAGCTCTCAGCTGCACAGGTCCAGCTTCACCTTCCAGGGAAACACATGGCAGAGGAGCTTCCAGCCAAGCATAAAGTTCAGCTGAACTCACCTAGGCAGTTCCCTGTAGTGCCATCGAACTAGCTTATTTCAAGGTTCTTGTGGTATTTCTACACATTATACACTGAAGACACAGGGAATTCTTGGAGCTAGAATTATTACACCAGATCCAGCACTGTTCTAGTATAGTGTCCTGACCAGTACAGAGTAAATAATGCAGCCATTTTTATTTGTTGCTGTTTTCTGTCAGCTTTCTATAATGAAGAAACATGCACAGAGATGATAAATTTTGTTGTAGCTTCTTTCAGTTGCTCAGGGACCATAAACCATCACACATTTGTCTCTCATCATACAGGAAATGACAATTTCCCACATAGCAAAATTCAGAGCTGCAGGTTGATTTCCATGGGACTCAAATATTGATGTCATAAGGAATGTGTATTTTTTGGAGGAATTTTGTTTACTCATAAAAAATTAATCCAGAAGTCTGAAAGGAGCCAACATTTAACCATTTCTTTGATCAGGAAGAACATCAAATGTGCCACTCCATGTTTTCTTGTGCTCTTATCAATACTTTCCCAAGCTTTCTGCAGAACTTCCATAGGCTATTTTATATATACTCTGCTATAAAATACCTTAACATTTTCTACAACCCACCCAACCTGTGTTCAGCAAAGCTTCCACTACACACAACTCTTCCATGGGGAAGGAAATATTTTTCTTGCTTTTTGCCTCTTAGTATATCCATTTGCTTTGATTAGGTTTGCTATAATCTTCACATCAGATTCACGTAATGGCAGCTTAATCAGCATCTTCCGGATTTACTTCGTAATTGTAATGAAATACATTAGTATATCATAGCATAGAGACTAAGGAAAAACATATCTACTGTATCATCCTGACTGCTGAATGAAACAAATTACTCCATATTTTTGCACATAGGATATTTACTTTTGTGCAGAAAGGTTCTTATGTCTGTGAGTCAGAAGTCTCAGTTGGCCCTTCAAAGTTTAACCAGGTCTTCAGCAAGACTGAAGATCATTAAGCAATGACCAACACTTTTCAGAGTTCAGCAACTAAAACTAACACTTATCATATTTAGCATAGCTTTTTCAAAAGACAACACATATTTTTGCACATAGGATATTTACTTTTGTGCAGAAAGGTTCTTATGTCTGTGAGTCAGAAGTCTCAGTTGGCCCTTCAAAGTTTAACCAGGTCTTCAGCAAGACTGAAGATCATTAAGCAATGACCAACACTTTTCAGAGTTCAGCAACTAAAACTAACACTTATCATATTTAGCATAGCTTTTTCAAAAGACAACATTTGAAAATAAATACTTTTGAAATCCTCAGTTATCTGTGGGCATCAAGTTACTTAAAACATCCTGACCAAATGATGCCATGGATGTCCATACTGGTGTGAACTTCATGTACAAACCACAACCAGTCAGAAACTTGATTTTTTTCCCCAAGTTTAGCATGTTGATTGTCCTGTTTAGTTCTTACTTCTCTTTCTACACTTCATATTTCCATAGATATATACTTAACAGGCACAGAAGTCCCTAGTCTGGCCTGGCTAGGAATAAAAGTCACATCTGTACAGACAAGAAGTATATAGGGCAAGGATATAGCCCTGAGCACCTGGCCCAAAGTTGTCCACGTAATTGTTAGCTTAGTCTCAGACACCACAAGCAAGTTAATGCAAATCAGAGTTCATTCCTTGTGGGAAAATTTGGAAGTGTCTATATTTAAATGACATGAGTATTTAGCCTTGAATGCAGACTGTCATAACAACTACTCAAAAAATTAGACCTGACCCCTGTTATTTACTAGGATATACACACCAATAAGCCCCAGAATCTGTAAGTGTTTGTGTAAAAAGAAATTAAGGGGAGAATAAGCTCTAAATTTTCATAGCCTAGGTTCAAAGTTTTGGATGTTTCTCCTGGCTGTTGAGCCACCTTGACCCATCAAGTTTTTCTCCTTAAGTAGCTTTGAGCAACCATTGCTGATCCTACTTAGAATCAGAAAATAGAACAAGGAGCCAGACACAAAACTTCAGAACTTCAGAGTTTAGTATAGACAAATCTTTCATCATACACCACTAACAAAGGATTTTGTGTTGGAACTGTGAAGGACACTGAAGGAGCTGTTTCGTTTTCCTTTGGTCAGAACCAGGTGAACTCTAGTCCTTGTGACATTTTCCTCCATGAGGTAAAAATAAGTGACTGCTCTTCAATGGGTTTTTCCGCCACTTTTTTCTAATTACTATCATCCTGTTGACAGGGTCAAGTCACTCGACCTTCCTGATTTCATATTTGCACAACCAACAAGCTCTCCTGCTCTTTCTAACCCTTGAACTTTCAGGATTTGCAACATACATCATTCAGCTTAGGGCAAGTAGATCATAGTCATGTACATGTGCCAAGAATATGGGCTGATGACCATTTCTATCTATAGAGCTTCATGTGCTCAGGAGTTACACGAAATTCTGTTGTTTAATCTCACCTTTAAAGTAGTTCTGTGGCTGCCTTGATTTCTTAAATATAGTAGATACAGCACCTTTACTCTATAGTATCTTCATAGGCCTGTTAGGACAAATTACTTCCATTACCACACTGCTCCCTGAACATAACCACACTGGAATTATAGTAATTTCTATTCTCTCAAATATTAAGTGCTAAGCAGTGGGCCAGCATGGGAAACCTGACTAGTCATGTGTCATGGATTGCTCCTGAATACCCAGGACATTTCAATGAAATCACCATCACAAGTGCTGTGCTCATTTCTTCTGTTTCTGAAGCCTTCCTCATTACAGCCATCCATACTAAATAGCTCCAAGGTCTTCTATATCAGAACAGTACTTCTCCTATCAACTGCTTTGGAAACAAGTGGAAATATCATTTATGTAATCCATTCTTGACTCTAGAAACAGAATGAAACATCAGGATGCAGTTGCCAAATATCATTAGCATCACTTTTCATTTTGATCAGATCATAAAGACCTAATACAAGGCAAAGCTATTTTTTATATCCTTTTAACAGTGCAGTCATATATCACATTCTTACTGGCAATGGAAGGAGCCAAGTCCTAATCTATGACTGGACTGAGAAGATAGTTTCCTGTGACTGAATTTGTCCTTCCAAACCAAGGTACAGATATATTAGAAGTATGGGAAAGCCTCAGGGCTCAATATTAGAGCCAGATCCATTTAATATTTTATCAATGATCTGGATGAGGGGATCAAGTGCACTGTTAATAAAATTTGCAGACAACACCAAGTTGGGTGGGAATGTTGACCTGCTTGAGGGCAGGAAGGCTCTGCAGAGGGATGTGGACAGGCTGGATTGACAGGCTGAGGCCAATGGTCTGAGATTCAAAAAGATCAAGTGCAGAGTCCTGGAATATATCCAGAGAAGGGCAACAGAGCTGGAGAAGGGTCTGGAGCACAAGTCTGATGAGGAGCAGCTGAGGGAGCTGGGGGAGCTCAGCCTGGAGAAAAGGAGGCTCAGGGGAGACCTTACTGCTCGTAACAATTATCTGACAGGAGGTTGCAGCAAAGTTGGCCTCTGCTCCCACGTAACAAGTGACAGGACAAGAGGAAATGGTCTCAAGCCCCATAGACATAGGAATCTCCTGAAGGAGGGGAAGATAAATCACTGCTTACTGTCTATACAAGTTTGACAAAAGATGTTGGTCAGGTAACAGAGGAAGAGGTCTACACTGGCTCATTCAGGACTGACCAACCTGTCAGTGGCACAGGCAGGAGCAGAATCCAGATTTCCCACATTCCCAGCTTGCAAAGGTGTTTCTCATCTTCGCCATGTCTGGATTGCAGAGCCTCATTAAGTTGCTGTAATGAACACCCAGCAGAACAGCACGTGCTGCAGGGTAGCCAGGAATACCTTTGAGAACTGAAAAATTCTCTATTGCTGCAACAAGTGGCAGCACCAGGGATGGCTGTGAGAAATGAGGAGTCCCTGCAGGTTTGACAAGGAACAATCTGAACTCATCTCCCCTGAATCTTCATTTCCAGCCTATGCTAATGACCAGAGGCTACCTGATAGCAAATGCAGATTCTACTTTAGACTTTTCTGAGTGCATTGGAAATGTTTCTGTAGTGTCCATATTGCTGGCTTGAATTTTGCTCTGCTCTTCTCATCTGTACCTATTAATTTTCTCTTGGTTTATGGCTAGGCCAATATGCTTTGGGGAAGAATTTTTATTTCTCTTCTCTTTGTACAATACATAGTAATTCTTATTCCCAGATCCTTTTTGTGTTATTATGATAAAGATAACAGCATTTTCCATTATAGCCAAGAAATTGCCTGGTGTCACTCACAAGTCCATATTTTACCTCTCCTTCACCATTTCCTTTGCCTTACACACTGTAGCTGCTTATAAGAGAGCTCAGATCCTCTCACTGAATTTTTTCAGGTATTATCTCAATCTGTGAGAGGAGGGCAACCTGTAAGATGAAGACACATGTTTGCAGAGTGCTCCTGAATGCCTGGTACACATTGAGGATGTGACAGAAGCCATGTGATGGAGCTACCACCCTGGCAGGAAAATGTGGAATGGTTCTCTGATAGAAAGTTTGGTTGATTCTCCCTCATCCTGAGGAAGAAATAAAGGAAAGAAATGAGGAAGCTTCAGTGTAGTGTCAGCTGTCCCAAAGAGTCCAGCTATATATTTCACCATAATCTGTTTGTAACCAAAAATTATTATATTTTATTTGGAAACAAAACCTTCTGTGAAATTAGTAACAATTATTTCAATTAGCCACAGTCATGGCATCCCCTCAGTGCTGGACCATACAAGCAGCAGACCCACATTTCTCTACACCAGCCCTAGTTTCAAAACAAAATGTTCTACTTCAGAATGGTGTATTTTAGCATTAAAAAATATAAAAATCAACATTTACTGTGACAACATGCTGTCATTACCCCATCAGCAATATTAGATTGTTGCCTATACCTAACACATGCAACAATAGCTATTATTGTGCAAGATGAAAGTTGTTGCAAAGATACGAGAGCCTTGTGCTTCTTAAGGCTAAAGGAACATTGCATCCAAGCTTGGCCCATGTTCCTCATCACTGAAAGCTTCTCCAGGGTTACACACTGCTGAATGACTGCCAGAAGTGGCTCTTGTCAGGGTGCTGAGAGTTGGCTGCTCTGCCAGAGGAAAGCCATGAGCTGCAATGCCCTCACCTGCTACAACCTGTCCCACAGATCAGGGGGAGCAGAGCAGATCCAGGGGGTGCCAAGGGACAGTCTCTAACCCAGTACATCAGGCAAGTTTATAGCAACAAGCTGGAAACTGGAGACCACAGGTCTGGGCCCGTGTCTAGAACAGTCAGGTACATCACCAGGCATGGCTTCAGGAGAGCTCAAGCTATTCAAGGTGTGAGCCTCAGTGTGAAAGCAGCCCCTAAAAGGAGTATGAGGAGCCCCCATAATCCATGAGAGGCTCCTTGTCTTTCTTTCACGCTACCAATAACTCTGGGTTGGCCTCGAGCCCAGGCACCCAAAGCCCCAAGGCTCTGACAGCTCTCTTGAGCAGCTTTTCAGTGTTTTAATGCCATGTCAGCTCTGCCTCTTTTCAAGGCTTTCCTTAGTTGTATTTTGTTCCTTTCTGTGCTGTTAAGTCTGTTTGCATTTTTAACATGTGGTACATGCTGCATGAATTTAACTACAGCAAGTTCCCCAGCCTGCAGATGGGATACCCTGATATGTTCCTGACAGAGTACACTTCAGTGAAGGGCCCTGGGAGACATTGTCTTTACTTGAACTTCCCCTG
>NW_008653270.1:23845-27837 GCF_000695815.1 Acanthisitta chloris
TGAGCCCTTCTGCAGCCTCAGAGACTAGCACATAAACCAGGACAGAGAACCTTCTGTCCCCTGCAGAAACTGGCACAAGGGACACCCAAACAGCCTCACTCCCTCATACTGCAGAAAAGGTGTCACCACCATAAGTCACTATCCTGTGCAAGCCCCTAAACCAGAGCTGGGAATAATTTCCCCAGTGACACTGACCAGAATGGAAGATTAATATGCCCTGGTTCAGGGCCAGTCTCTTGCCTGTTTTCTTGGCCAGTAAATATGTGGTAAACAGGGTTCCTTTTCCTCATGGGTTGCAGGATTCATCTAGGTTTGGCAGAAAGGTTAGATAACAGGAAAAAAATCCTCCAAAAGAAGAACTAGGATAGAGGCTTGCAGCCAGCTGTATGGAAGGCAGATTTTTGTGGATGAAATGTCTAGTGACATCCAAGTTATAGCAAAGACCTGACACTTTGGGATGCTTTTGTTATGACAATTTCTTTATCTTGACTGCTGCCATATGTGATTTTTGAAGGGCTTCTGACATTAATTTCTAAAGCTTTATGCATAAGCAATAACTAGTCTGTTTAATCTCTTCAGGACAGGGACTCTCTTCCTTTGTGCATGCATAATAATTAGACCTAGCATAATTTAGAGCCTCTAAATGTGGTGTGGGATACTGGAGCATCCAAAGCTATATGCATGGCATTTTGCCTTTAGTTTAATTTGAAAATATTACCCTTACTCTTTTTATACTGCCCAACAAAAGAATATGGTCTACACAAGTGGAACTGTCCCTTTCTACCTACTGCAAAGCCTTACAGGTGTGTTTGGACAATGTGGGCCTTACAGTGGGAGTTCTGACCCATGCTTACCTGCCAAGGTGCAAGCAAGCCTCTAGAATAAAGCAGGGTATCAAACTAGCTCATTAAGAGAAACTCTGGCAGCTGTCCACGACACTGTTGAACAAAAGCCCTTGTCCCAGGCTAACACACAGGCCATGGACAGGCAGTGAAGCACTAGCTAATTACCTTCTAAGTCTTCCCATTTACTTGATCGAGCCTGGCACACAGACACAGCATGTGAAACCACCAGTCTGCAGGGACTTGGTGCTTGCACTTAGAGACATTAGCCCTTCCTGACAGGAAGTTGCTTTTCTGCCTTAATGTTTCCACAAAGAAGTAGTAAGACCCGGGAAATTTCTGTGAACTTGGCATCTGATATTCATAAAGTTTCAACAGTCGCTGTAAAGCATCTAGGACTAGGCATAGGAGTTGGCATGCACAGGAAAGCCTTCAACTCCAAGCAGCCATAGCAGCACCCCTTGGCACTCCTGACGTGCTACACTGCCTAGAGAAAGGCTTTTCCAGGAGAGAAGCTGACAACCACACTTTGGGTGGCTTGGCAGAGACAGCTGTGAAGGAGGAAGAGATGTTTGCAATACAGGGTTTCTTTTGGCCTTAGCAATCAAATTCATGTTTCAAGAGTGAAAAGTTTCTGTCTAAATTCATGGCATCAAGTAATCCTCAATGTTCTATAAGCAATTAGAACTGTGAAATTCAAATTGATGTTCTTCAGCTTATTTATGTTAAATATGCTAAGAGAAGCCTTTCTTCAGTGGAAAGAGGCATCCCGCCTCCTGAAGCTCCTTAACTGCCTCTTTTTCCATTACACTGCATCAGGAGAAGAAATGCCATAGCCTTCTGCTGGAGATAAGCACATAACAAGCTCCCTAAATCTAACAGATGTCTCTACCTCTTAAGCTGATCTGATGAGCACTTTTTATAGTCTAAAATATTTGGCTAAGGAAGAACAACACATCAAGGAGTGCCATGCCTGGGGACACCTAGAAACCATGAATGGCCTTAGACTCCAGTGCTGATGTAAACCATCTGTTCCTGCTCTGCCTGCACCAGTGTGACCAGTGCCTCACTCCTCAGCACCAGCAGCAAACTGAGAGGGACACAGACTGCTCGAGTTCCACAACAGCCACAGCTATGGGAAAGCAGCACATCTCATCTCAGAGCAAATAGGTACATGTCACTTGGTATTAACCCTGGCAAAACAACCTAAACATCTAATTCTTAGAGTAGGGTAAACTCATTCAAGTCCAGCATTCCCTAGGAAAGCATGGGAGTGTGCAGCTGTCCAGGGAACAGCCTAACAGGACAAGCACCAAACACTACAACCTTTCAAATGGCTCATTCTGCTCCTGGCAAGACCCAAATGCCTTACAGCACAGAGCAAGTTTGTCTACAGACAATAAAGAAACTTTGACTAGGTTTATTTTAGAGCCATTAGTAGAACTTCAGAATTTTTTCCCCCATCAAAATAGTTATCTTTCTGCCTCAGAATAAGCCAATCAAACTGATAGGCAATTTGCTCCACTGAAACCAACCTAAAACTATTTGCTCTTTCACACCTTAGGGATTTAATGCCAAGCACTGAGGCAAAATTAGTCTAAAGTAATTCAGACTAAATATGAGAGTGACATATCAGTTCCTGTGTCCATGTGAAGAAAAACAGAATTATGCCAGCTAGAGGCTCTCCTAGGCAAGAATTTAAGAACTGGGGCATGGTATCATTAGAAACATTTGTCAAAGGTACTGCCTGGGAGGCTTGGTGCCAGCCTTCTGGAAAAGCACATTCTTGGGTCTAGACTGTCCCTGACCTCAGAAAATTCACTGTCCATCCCTCTGCTTCTGTTTCTCTTCTCAATTAGTTAAGTTTTGTGTTTAGTAAGAAGCAGTTTTTGCAAGTGTGTACTTGGATTAGCAAGGTCCAAAGCTTCTTGAAATATCCAGGCCTTACCAGGATTTAAGTTTGATTTATCTATTTCTTATGTTTTATCTCATCAGGATTAACTTGCTCAATTTTGGTAAGTATATGTTCATTGTCAGAGACACTTGATTCAGATACAAGACATTTTCCAGGCACTGCTGTACATAAAACACTGTATAACAGACTAAACATGCAATGTGTGACTGTCAAGACATATAGTCTGAAACTCAGGAGGTAATTGTGATTCAACTGGATAACTGTTTTTGATTCAGCTGGAATAACAAAAGTTAGGATTAATCGAAGTGATAATGAAGTGCTGTTGTGAACTCAGTGGCTGGGTACCTGCTCAATACACACAGGTATAATTTATATCTTTTTTTTTTTTTCAATAGCAGATCCCATGATCTCGGATTTATAAAAACATTTATTGAAAGTGTAATCATCACTCTGGGCACTAATAAATGCTTTACAAGCCACTGAACAATTGAAACAATTTTCACAACTTCAGGTTATAGCTACCCTAGCTAATTGTATTTTCACAGTTCATTAGCACTGGTGAAAAAGAAGATTTCATGGAGACAACTGAGAGTGCTCAATACCTTAGCTAGTGTGCAGGAAAGCTGGCTACCTCACCTTAGGCTAGCATGTAGAAAAATTCTTGTCAACATGACTCAGATACTCCAAGCCAATATACTGTAACAGATGCAGACCTATCTTCAAAATAAAATTCCTTCCCCCACCTCTGACCAAATGAGATCACTATGCTTTGACTCTTGAGAGAAAAAGGCAACATTTCATGTACTTTCATGTAAAAATTAATAGCACCTTGAGCTTTCAGTTTCTTTGGTTTGCTCTACAACTTGAACACAACTTCTCCATTCCAAAATTAGAAACTGAGCTCCTTGCACACATAAATGTCTTGATGCCTTTGTAAGATACATTTACTGCCTAGACTCTACAGAGACAGATAAAAATATTGAGTTAGTTAAAAAAAAACACCTCGAGATGAACTCCTGACCTCATTAACACCCACTGGCCTCTTCCTTTTACACACTTGAGTCAGGAAGGCCAGAATTCACCCCAGATCTTCCTGACAATAAAACGTGGGGCTTTTTAAGCAGGAAATATTTTTCTCTAATTGGAAACTTGATTACCCAAATTCATGCATTGTGCTAGAAATGTTGGTATGCATACCAGAACATTTTGCAAAGGTGAAGAAATGTTCAGATTTG
>NW_008653270.1:27866-33437 GCF_000695815.1 Acanthisitta chloris
AAGTATGGTTTCTTTTGCTCTCTGCTCATAGATTCTTACTTATTTTGCCAATTATTAAAAATATTATCTGATGTCCATTAAAATTAATACCAAAATACTAACATAGCTATACAATACAGTGTAATCAACATAGCATTAAAACCAGTAAAAAAAATTTACTCTATTACCAAAACTATAAGCTTTTCAAACATCCTTTTGGCTAGATAGTTCTAGAAAATAAATGACTCCTTCATTACTAGTTGCTTTCATAAAATTGTTACTCATCCTCAAATTTTATTTTGCCCCTACACCTCTAGAAACATACACATACATTCAGGAGTTTAAAATCTCATTTCCAAATGCCAACATAATTATTTAGAAATTACTGTTGAAAAGTCAGTTTATTTTTAGAAAGTTATCGCATATCTTTTCCCAAAAGAATGAAGAACTTAATCACTGCATTCTTTACAAACTGTGCATGATTTGATCACTTCTCTGAAGTAGTAATTTCTGTTATACCCTCTGTTATTGTCTGCTGCGATTTAATTTTCTCCCTGAGGCAGGCTGAAACCTGTTCTTTATGGTTACAAACAGGTCTTGCATAAGCCTTGAGCACCAGGTGAAGTGGCCAGCAAACATGCAGATCCCAGCAGCTGCTTGGTGTGACACAGGGTCAGCTCACAACTCTGGCTCACCTTGCTGAACCCCTGGGGCCTCACCGCCCAGTCAGTTCTCTTTCACCACAGAGGATACAGGTAATACTTAGCACTCTTGTACACATTCACAGTTCTGAAATCCTGTGTCTAAGAGGTTGTGAACATCTCTAGCTGTTGCTACCATGAACTCAAAGCCTGTAACAGAGATAGGCTAAAGAGCACAGTCACATAAAGGTGGGACATAGGTAAGGTAACACTTCAAGGAATTTAGCATCAAGTAACAATCCAGTGGAAAGTGATGATGAGTCACTGCTTAGGACAGACTTCTCAGCAGACACTTGGCCTGTGCAAGCTCCTGATTACTTCTGCTGTTAGAGGCAACATCCCAGACAGTTCATTTTTCTCAGCAGAATCCCATACCCTGAATGCAAAGCCATATCCAGCCTGGCAGGGGCTGCTTTCCTCAAAGGAGCTTGACTTTGCCAAGGATCTGCACCATCTCCTCTTAGACAAGAGCCTAGCTATGTAATAAAATAAATAAAGACTTCCTACTTGGACTTCAGATTTGTTGAGCTGATAAAGAGCTTGGGGTGGGTTTGTAAGTGCTGAGGTGTTTCTGGGTACAGTACACATACAGTTCAAGGAAAACAGGGAGACATGGATTCTGTGTAAGTGGTTTACAAAGCCCAGGAGTCTGTTACCACAAAGGCTACAGTTCACATCTCAAACCTATTGAGATAATTACACTCAGGAACAGCCTAGGATGAAAGGCTCAGGTGCAGAAGCCTCAGTGATTTTGGCTGCAGAAGAGAGGGATCAGGCTAGGCTGAAAGCTATTCATATGAGTTCAGACATGTGTTTCTACTCCTGTAATGCAAGGCTGAGCATCTCTGGCTTCCATTCAGCATACCCTATGGCAGTTAACTGATGAAAGTAGTGATGGGGTGACAAGAGCAGTACAAAGAAAGGGGGAAGGGCAAAAGAAAGCTGAGCAGGTAGAACACATCTAACTTCCAAGTTGCATGACCTTAAGTATTCTGTTATGCATTCAGAGGTGTAACTAGAAAGGATCATTTTAGTGCTGAACACAAGGAAGTTCCAGAAGTAAAAAAGGAATTATATTTCAAGCTAGCCAATTTAACACAGTTAAATTTGGAGGCCCAAAACTGCCATGTCCTAAGTCAGAATTCCTTGATGTGATTTGGGAGGCAATAAAGACTGCAGAATTATTTCTTGCATGCAAGCTGCCTGGATGGCCCACTGACCCATAGGCATGCCCTCAGCAGAAGGCAGCAGGCTGCTGAAGATTTCCCCCAATTTAAGACTAAAATAGGATTAGAATTTTTAAATTGCTTAATCTCTTCAGCACAAAACTGCATTTCATGCCCTATGTCTTTAAGCTAGATATAACATTCATTTGCCACATATAGCTGTTCTGAATCTTAATTTACTATTATCAATAAAGAAAGATGTGGAAAATGAGTGCACTTTTCATGCTTGTAATGGGTTGAATAGAACTTCCAAAGCTTCAGAATTACAAAGCCTATTCCTGCTAAAGTTTTATGCATGTCCAGAGCTCAAAGCACATATGCAATGCTGATCTCTCACAAGCTGTAAGTAGCCACACAGGTTTTGGCAGGGTCAGGACTGTAAGGCATGTGTAGTATAGGACTCATCCATTAGGCAAACACTCAAATCTATTCTATAAGCCCATGTCTGCTAACTTGTAAACTCATTTTCATTGTTAGATATTCACATCCCATGTGGTCTTATCAATGTGCCTGCAGCCTATCATTACTAGCTGCTACTAAATAAATACAGTAAAGAAAATATAGCCTTATATAAACAACATGTTTGACTTTTGTTTAGCAAAGCTGACTGTTATTAACACAAAAGACATCTCACAACATTAAGTCAACTGGCTGTTTACAATGAGCCTGAGTTTTTGTTTTTAGTTTTCTACAGAATAGAACACATATCCCAAGTTAAAAACAGCATCCAGCCTGTCCTCTGGCCTATCTTGTTGATCAATAAGCATGTTTTACATCAGGACACAAATTGCATTCTTGTTTAAGAAGGCACAGAATTCTGTTGTCAGGGCACTATGCAGCCTAAAAGCTCCCTGGGGGCCAGGGAAGTGGAGGTGCACTCCCAGGCTTGCAGGGTGTTTGCAGGCAACAGCTCAGCACAACAGAACCTGAGCCAGAGAACAGGGTAAACCAGAGCCCAGGACAAAGGTACCTTCAGGGTCATGAGGCAGGTCCATGGCTGAGCTGAGAAGTCAGCTTGCAGGTCAGGGTCCAGACTAACAGCATCCACAGCTCCCCCAGACCCAGGGACCAACACTCCTTCCCCAAAGCCTTGGGGCTGAGGCTAAATAGAGAGCCCACTCTGGGGGAGGGATGTGTTGGGGTGGAGGCCCCAGGTGAGGCTGATCAGAGCTATTGAGGACTGTTAGAGCCCCCAAGACCCTAACACCCATTACCCTTTGCTAGATAGAGAATTCTGTGTGTAATTAACTTCAATGAGAGCATGCATGGTAGGATAGGGCTCCTGATGCCTATTAGTGATAACATAGTGCTAAGAGTCAGTGAAGAAGACCTTTAGGAGCAATATGTAAAGATAAAATACAAAGCTTCCTCTCCATCAAGAGTTTGTCTAGACAGAATGGTTTGTTGTTTTAACATGTACCATGGGATCTTTAAAAACCAAAATCAATTAGCATTCCCAGTTTCTAACTGATCCTAAGGGTACTTAATCAATAGCCCCTTTAAGAAAACAAACTTTATCCCTCTGTTTTCTGATCAAGAGCTGTGATCTATTAGGACACGAGGGAAGTCTACAAGAAGGAAAACAGCTGAGGATTTTGTCCATGGGCATGTTTTGGTAGAAGCCAGAGAAAATTGAAGGTAGGGGTAGGAGTTGAGTAGGAGCAGGAATACCTTTCCATTTTACAAACAGCCTGGATAGGGCAGCAGCAGGTTTGCTTTATTGCTTTTTTTTAAGTAGGGTGGCTGGAACTTTAGGGTGAGTGTTCAGGGCTCAGCAGAGAGGCTAAATTGCTGGAGGCTCTGGAGAAACTGCCACGGGGTTGTCTGCTGGTTGGTGACACAAGTATCTCTGTGTACCCCTAACATGAAAATGCTGTTGGGACCTAGCTGTAATCTGCTGGGGACAAATGCCCAATCCTTAGTGAGGTAAGTGAGACCGTGGGCTCCTCTGGCAGCAGAGAGAGTCCTTCCTCCTGTTTTAAGTGTCATATATTGGCAATGTCAGGAACAACTTGGAGGCTAACAGTATAGGACAGTCTTCTATTGCCCTTCCCCATGGGATAAATAACTCTTAAGCATGCATTTATAGGGCCAACATGGGACTGCAAAGCTTCATTCTCTCCAAGAAAGAGAATTATCAGGTTTAACAATGGAAGAGGTGCTCAAATCCTGTGATTGTATGTCCCTGTTTTTCACTGCTTTGTGAAAAAAAAGTAGATACTTTACCAGCAAAATGCTGTGTCAACTTCAAACTTGTCTCATGTGTCCAATTCAGCATAGGGAACTTGCATAGGAAATACTCTTGTCTGTACCTGTGTCAGGGGAGATGAGTGTCTGACTGACAGTTTATTGCTGATAGATTGTTAGTTTTTCAGTGCCAAAATCTGTCATGAAACTGAAATTGGAAATATGGAGTAAATGTAGGTGATTTTGAAGAATGGCCATGCAGTGTTTGAAAAGTTTTCTTTCTTATTAAGCCATACAAAAAGCCCAACTCTCAAATGATGTCAGCTCAAGCCTTAAGTCCTCTGTCCCTTTTGCTCCTCCCCACCACCACCTGCAAGGCCTGCTAGGTCTCAAGTAGGACTTCAGAGAGAGGAACAGGCTGCCTAAGCCTTTGCAGTATTTTTAGGAACTGAGGAGAGCATAAAGCAATATTAAAAACAAAAAAAATGTTGAGTGATTTGTTTGCAGAAGAACTGAGCAGGCAGTTTTATTGCCCTTCAACTGCAGCATGGAAAATCCTTAATTTTTGAGCTGAGGAAGTTTGGCCATTGTTGGAATCTGCTGGGGACAACCACCAGTAGCAGCAGGTCTTACAGTTCAACCTCTGCAGCACAAGCTGGCTGGTTCCTTGAGAACACTTATTCCTGATTTACATAACAAGAGGTACTAATGCTAAGGGAGAGAAGACCCAACTCTTGGTAGACACTTCAGGGGACACCTTAGGTTGGATTTTGTCCCTGCAGGGGACATGTGGGGGACAGGAGAGCAAGAAGGAAGTAGCAGCTCAGGGTATTTGACATCAGTGGGGCAGGCAGGACAGCTCTGCCTGCAGTGACAGGTGACAAATTCTCCCCTCACTCTGCTCTTGTGAGACCCCACCTGGAGTACTGCATATGGTTCTGGTATTCCCAACATCAGGACATGGAACTGTTGGAGCAAGTCCAGAGGAGGCCAAGAAGTGGGTAAGAGAACTGGGGCACCTCTTCTGTGAAGACAGGCTGAGCAGGTTGGGGCTGTTCAGCCTGGAGAAGAGGAGGTTGTGTGGAGTCTTCATAGCAACCTTCCAGTATCTGAAGGGGCTACCGGGAAGCCAGAGAGGGACCCTTCATCAGGAACTGGAGCACCAGGAGAAGAGAGAATGGCTTCAAACAGAAAGATGGGAAATTTTTACTAGGTATTAGGAAGAAATTCTTTACTGTGAGCGTGGTGAGATATTGGAAGAGGATGCCCAGAGAGGCTGTGCCTGCCCCATCCCTGGAAGCATTCAAAGCCAGGTCGGATGGGGCTTGGAACCAACCAGTTCTAGTGGAAAGTGTCCCTGCCCACGGGGACCGAACTGGATCACCTTTACGGTCCCTTCCAGCCCTCAGGCCCCCGTGACTGTGAAGCCTGCGGGGGCAGGAGGAGCCCGGACGGGCGAGCGGGCACGGGGGGGCAGG
>NW_008653271.1:0-5463 GCF_000695815.1 Acanthisitta chloris
CCATGTCTCTCCAATTTAGAAACAAGGTTATCATGTGGGCCAGTGTCACACACTTCGCATATGTCCAGGTAGGCGATGTCAGTTGTTCTGCCCCTATCCACCAATGTTGCAGCCACGTCATAAAATGTTACCAAATTTGTCAGGCATGATTTTCCCTTTGTAAATTCATATTGGCTGTTGTCAGTCACCTCTTTGTTTTTCATGTGCCTTAGCACAGTTTCCAGGAGAATCAGCTTCATGCTCTTGCCTGGCACAGAGGTGAAACTGACTGGTCTATAGTTCTCCAGGTCTTCCAGTTTCCCTTTTTTAAAAATGGGGATTATATTACCCTTTTTTCAGTCCTCAGGAACTTTGCCTGACTGCCATGACTTTTCAAAAATGATGGAGAGTAGCTTAATTAACTCTATTCCAGCCAAAGCCAGCACAATATCACATGTTCAAAGTGTCTCTGGAATATCTAACAATATATAGTGCATAGATCTGTAATCTTGTTGGGAAAATGCCCAAACTTTCCTTTCACAAGCCTGTGCTGAATTACAGCATGGTCCCTCATATCTGCTGATCTAGACCCTAAATTAAATTGTAATTTTACTTACCCAGGGTAGCCTTCCTACAACATACAATACCTGGGATCACCAGTTTCTTCTTTGGAAGCTTCAGCAGTGTTTTAGCCCTGTGGTGATTTCCCTAGTTTCCCCAGAGATGTTGAAACATCTCTGGTTCCTCCCTTTAAGGCTCTTGGCTGCAAATTTTAGCAGATGGCACTGCACCTCCTCCTCTGTTCCTCCTGTGGGTTGAACACCACATTCACCAACATCATATGGGTTAAATATATCCCTCTGTTTCAGTCCCAGTTTGGCATGGGCAAGCCAAAGCCCAGAGTGGGCTCCACACCCCTTCGGACAGAGAGGATCTTGCTCAAGCATCAGTGGTGCCTGGACCACAGTTCCCAGCCCAGACAAACAGCCTTCCCCTGACACAGCCTCCACCAGGGCAGTGTGCAGGACCAGTACAGCACAATCTGTACCTACGTGGTATAAAATAGTACTAACATACACTATATGTTTCACAGTTCTCTGGGAACTGAAAAGCTAAACTGTTATACAAGCCTGCAACTGTCTTTCTAAACCTACACATCTAAACCTGATGAGAGCTGATCTGAAGATTTTCATGTCAAAATTTTCCCAAAATCAACATGTTTTGTTGCAAAAAGTTGCAGTTTGGTTCTACCTAGGGTTTTCTCTCTGACTACATCACTCTGACCATAGGCACAGCCCAAAGCAGCTTGCAGTGAGGACACAGTTGGTCCTTTTGGCTGCCAGGGCATGCTGTTGGCTCAGTTCAACTTGCCAGCAGCCCAAACCAATTTTGGAACTCTTGGCTGTTTAAGAGGACACTAATCAAAAACACTTCCTGTAAGTCAGATGGTGTTTCTAGGATCAGTCCAGGTGTCAATATTGGATGAGCACAAGGGAAGCAGTGGTTCCTCTGCCACGTGGTGCCACATGTGACATCCTTCTCAGCAGTGACCGGAGCTGGTGCCACACAGGCAGGGCAGCTACCTGGTGCTTGGGCTGGCTCTGGCATTTGTGCAATACATGGACTGAGAACTGAGGCCTTCACATTTCCAGGCTGTTTCATCCAGATTTCACTGAGAAGGTGCTGTACGAAATGCTCAGTCATCTGTGCCACTATGGCCTGGACTTATACTCAGAAATTGGAGGCAACAAGGTTACACAGGATGGCATTCAAGGTTTTCCTTTAATGCTTCTGTCTCTTGCCTCTATCAGGGAATCACATAGGAAAAGGCAAGCATAAATTTTGCAAGATGCCTCTTTGGAAATATTTTGTCAATATTTTGATATACTTGCAAAAAAAAGGTATAGTGAGTTTTTGTTTATAATAGACAAATATCTCAGAAAACTGAGGCACCTTGCAGATTCAGCGGAACCAAGGGAGACAGCAAAGATGGTGAGCCAGATTTGGGTTTGCTGAGCAGTACCTCTAGCTCTTTAGTGCAGCTCTACTTGTTCCCTTTGGATAGTAGAGGGACTTCAGGCAACAGCCATGACTTCAGAGAAATTAGGGCAAATATTTCAGGGGAGGTTCCAAGATGCTGCCTCCTTGGTACCTGACTTAGAAAGCTTCCTTTTAAGCAAAAGATTAATCTGAGAAAAGTAATTTATGTGGTCTGAGCTGCACCACAAACCTGTACCTGAGTGCAGAGTCTAACTCTCTGCACATAAACCTTCTCTATGCTTTGGGTAACTATTGCAAAATGTCCCTAGAAAATGAGTTGATGAGTGTCCTGTTCTGCCATAAAGTCTCTGTATACTGGAATGGGTTTCCTTGAATGAGATTACTTATTTCAGGTGTGAAGGACACCAATAACTCTCACTAATTTGATGGGAGCTGCAAGCACTCAGCCCATAAAATATGGAGAACGGTGTTTTGAGGTGGGTAAACACATATCATCTCAGACATACAGTAGAAAGCTGCAGTGCATTTTCCCCCTAATCTGACACACATATCAAATCCTATGCACGTATTTTTCAGCATCATTTCACTTTTTATAAGGCAACCACTTTACCAGAAAATTAAAATTAGCCATAGAGATAGCCATAGGTCCTGCAAGTTCTTTGCAGTGGAGGGAGAGAAAATGGACAGAGCTTTATCAGGCGATGAAAATCAGGCCAGCTTTATTGCCACATCAGATGTTGTTCATTGCAATGAGTTTTTTTTAACTGCAGTACTCAATTAAAGAAAAGCCCCAAACCAACCATCTGTCCCCAATGCACAAATTGACTTTCCAATGCAAAGTCGTACCCAGAGAGACCTTTGCACTAGAGTTTGCTTGATAGCTCAGTTTATGCTGCAGAATGAATGGGAAGGTTTTGTAAAGCACTTTGCCAGTCTTCTGGCATTATTACAAGCAGAGGTACTGGTGGGAATGTAGCTGTATCTGTGAGTCTCCATCCTGTCTTCTTTCCTGAGGTGGGTGTGGAGACCCTGTCCCCAGGATCTTGCTCTTGCATGTGCGTGTACCTGCAAAACGACCAAGACTGCACCAGCTTGTGCCTGTCTACTGGCCCCAGTTTCTTCACTTTCCATCTGAACACTAAGCCTTGTTGATTCTCCCCACTTTTCCTTTGGTAAATCATGTGGGATCTCCTTGAATACAAAACGTAAACTGATATTTTTACCAAGCTTGAAAGTTAGTCCACCATTAAAATGATTGCTTCTCCAGTCAGCTTTGGTTATTTTGAATCAGCTGCTAATCCAAAAATAACATGTTATATAAACAAACTGCTCGCCTCCTCAGCCTCAAAAATTATTTTTTGAAAGGTATTTTTGCATTCAATTAAAATACTTCTGTTGGTTGATTTTCATTCTACCCTCTCTAGACTTCACAGATAACTGTGGAGTTGTGTGTAGTGATGGAGTCTGATGGCAGGGAGGGAGTCTTTCCCAAGGAGCCTATTACTGGTGTGTGTTAATTAAGAGCTGCAGACACAATCCTGCCCCACCAGCATGGGTGAGAGAATCAATGGCCTGAGAATATCATGTCAGTGTGCACCTTTGTTCCACCTGCATTGCTAAAGTCAAACTGTGTTTGGACAGCTCTTGAATGAGAGAGGAAGAGTCATTTTCCATGCCATGTGGGAGCACTGTCCTCTGTGTGGGAGCACTACAGTCAAGAGATACAAATTGTGATTCTGCCATTTTCTATACAATTGTGGGTATATAAATATTGACCGGTCAGTTAATTTCTATGAGCTTTTGGGAACAGGGGGGCTCTTAAATGGTTTTACAAATTGTCTAGCGTAGTGGGAATATCATCCTTTCAGGGAGCTATGTTAGAAGAGGTCTTTATATTACAGCACCACTACAATGGGCTAGGGAGAAAAGATGGGCAAGAAGAGAGGCTCAGGATGATGTTCCTCTAGCTTCAGTGATGCTGGTTTGCTTGCTCTGCACGTTTGAGTTTGAGTCCTGAGTGACACAAGGCATAAAGGAAATAGACGAAGATTTCAAACCCTGAGCTCTGGCCTTGAGCAGTTCTTGCAGCAATAGTTGTGACTTGGCCCTACTTCACCTTCTCAGTGTTAATTCAGAGCACTTGTTCCTCCAGGTCAGCATGTGGTGGCAGCAGAATGGGGGAGCGAAATCCCATTAAGGGCAAATAAGAAAACAAAAGAAGAAAGTAGGAAAGAAGTGGTGATGCAAAGGTCAGACAGGTCATTTATATGGGAGCCATGCAGGATTGTGAAGAGACAGCTAATCTCATTGAACTAATTCAGTCAGGTTTCACAGTACATTGTATTTCAGCTGCCCAAAGGCATCCTGAATCCAAACTGTGTGAACAGAACAACTCAGCCTGGTTTCTCTGTGACGAGAAATCCTGTTCAGTGGTTGGCCTGGTTCCACATATAAGCTGACAAACCCTGTCCACCTGGGGCACCTCTGGAAGAAAGCACACAGTCAGCCACCTCTGAAACCTCCTGAAGAGGTCCTTGCATTGCTGCACTTCACTCAGGGCACGGTGAGAGAGATGTCAGACACTTGGCTCCTGCGTGTGTCCTGTGTTGTTGGCTGGAGGGGAGAAGGTGCATTGATAAAGCATTTTGACTCCTTCTGGTAAAGAGGTTCTAAATAAGGCAGTGGAGTATCTTTTCATTTGTGCTTGATTAGGGCTGCTTCAGCTTCTAATGTACTTTGGAACAGCAGCAAAGCTTTACTATGAAACAGTCCATGTCTCTTACCAAAACTCTGGGTGAACTGAGGGCTGGAGATGCTCGGCCAGCCCACAGGTCATGGGGGGTCCATGATGGGAAGGTTCCCCTATAGCTAGGGCCCTGGACATGACATGTGCTGTCCTGCCACAGATTTTTGCCATGGTCCTGGCCAGTTTGCTTAATGACTGTGTCTGGATGAGGCTCAAGGCACATGCCTTCACTTGTTCCCTGCTGCTGAGTTTGGCTGGTGTGGCATAGCCCATGTCTTCCAGGCAAACTTCAGATCATGTGGTGTGGCCACATCCAGGCTGTGTTGACAATGGTATCTGCTAAATGAGCAGTGTCTGAGGACCATCTGGGACAGGGCTTGCTGGCCTGGAGGCCAAAAACTATGCCAGAACTATGGTAACAATTTAACAATATGGAAAATTGAGTTCCTGTGCCAGAGAATGTCTCCTTTGGGGTTTCCGGACTGAGGCACATCTTTATGTCACCAGAGGTAAAATTACAAATGTGCTCACACATGTATATGCATGAATTGTATACAAAGACATACTTACAAGATTAAATATAGGAAACCTTTTCAGGTGCTTGGATTTGTAGCAATGGAGGCCCCTAATGATCAAAGATGTGCAATGGGAATTCAGTGTATCTGCCTGTTTGGAGATCTGGGTTACACTCCCTGTCCCAGAGGTTTTGTGGTCCCACTAGACACTTCTCTGCTAGC